>NW_015116872.1:21440-27410 GCF_001443285.1 Poecilia latipinna | reverse complement strand
CAGGACAACCTGTTTAATCTGGTTTCTGCTCCTCGACAGCCGCCTGGTCCGTCTCCAAACTGATTTATTTCTTCTGTGGGGTGATTGCAGTCGCGCTCTTTCTGACTCTGTACCACACCGTTCCAGTTTGCCGGAAGTAAGCGCTGCTTTACGTTGACTGCAACGTATAAAATGCGGTTAAAACAAAAGTCAAAATTGATGATTTTATGTTTAAATGGTTTGTTTTAAATTAACACCCATTTATGTTTTTCACCATTAAGGGAAGTTGTGATGTGGGTGGACTCGGTTCCCTCTCCAGGCAAAAGCAAGATCCTGTCTGAGATCAAGGTGAGACTGGATTGTTTTCTTAAAGTGACTAAAGTGTTAAAAAAAATTTCACCTAGTGTATAAAGTAATGCAAAAAAAGCGTGGTGATCGAGAAGAAAGAGGCAGCTGATGACATTATGTGCCTTTTCCCCCGTTGCAGCTCCTCAGAAGCTTTGCTTTGGCCGAACAAGAGCACTGAGACGACGCGCGCCGATCAGAGCAGGAGCTGCTGGAACTGTGATAATCTCCCCTCCCCTCTTGATAACGTTCACGGCTCGGATACGTCGTCCATGAGCTTCAGCGGACCGTACATCTTTTGTCAGGTCAGCTACTTTCACAAAAAGAACAGAAACTGAATAATAAAGGAGTACTTAGCATTCGTATAAGGAATCAAATGGAAATAATAGAAATTTAGTCCTGAAAATCCAGCAAAAGTCTGTTATAGACACTGACTCACCAGCTTTTATTAAGACCTCTTTAGTCAGTTGAATCCTTTATAGAAAAGAAATAACGTGAGATGGTAACTCAGTGTATTATAAGCCTGGCGGGCCACCAGGCTCTACTTGTGCCAGGCTATTTATTTAAGTCTTTTTAAAATGTTTGCATTTTTTAAGGCTTTATGGTTTCTGTTCAGGTATTAATCATCCAGTCCATCAATAACATAATTATCAAGTGATATTTTCAAATTTTCTGTCAACTTTTATAAATCAACAGCACAATGTGCCGCTGCATAAACCACTGCCCTGGCACCCAACCACCGGGCTTAGCAAGTTTTCTGTAAGTTTAGAGAAAAATATATACTTTCACGATGCAGCAGGACACACTAAATCCCACCTCAGTGATCTGTGGGATTCATACATTTTTGATGGGAGTGTGTCAAAAGTCTCACACATACTGAAAAATACTTTTTAACTTCCATTGGTATCCAGCTCTGCTAAAGTGTTCAAGCTAGCTTGTACGTATGAATAATAAACTGAGATTTAGCTTCTGTCATTTTGGTGTCTGATGTCCTTCCGTAGCAGCCCTAAAACTTCCACAGACTTTTTTTTGTTGGTATTTTTGCTCTGGCGTTTTGTTTTAGCGCTAACCTTCGGCTTTCTTAAGCTGCTATAGCCTTTAGCTAGCAAATAGGGATATTGCTAGATAAACAGTAACTTTTTACACTCCTGCTAGCAATAAAACACATTAGGCTTTAAAGCTAGCCTACGAGAACTTCAAAAATTTACTTTAAAAAGTACTTACTGTTCACTTGTTTTGCTTTGCAGCTGTTTAATGCGTGTGCGTCTCTTTCACAGGGTTCAGGACAAATGTCAATGGAGGCTCAGCAAAAAGAAGTCAGCGAAACAAAATCATACGAAGCTGTGCCTCTCTTCCCGGCGCCATGTCCTCTTCGTGACAAAGATTACGTGTGTCTTCCCAACCGCACTCTATCAAGGTCCACAGAGGACCTCACATCCCACAGCAGCTCAGGCCCGAAATGGTACGACAGTCCTGAGCAGGACCAGCAGCACCTGAACGCCACACTGCGGCCTGTTCAGTCTGACAGCGAGCTAGCCATGGAGCTAGCCACACAGTACAGCGATATATTTGTTTTCTCCTCTCTTCCGACGTAAACATGAAAGACTACATTTCTACACTTAAACAGTTTTCTAAAGTGGATTTTCAATTGAAGCAGGAGATAATAACTAAAGGAAGACCAACACCGGAGCTGGAAGTTTAGCTTCGAGACAGTTTGATGATTCTCAAACGGAGTAGAAAAGACATGCCGAGGATAGACTGGGCTTTGGATGAACGGATATTTTTGTGCAGAATTAGCGGTGCATGGATTTCATTGATAGATAAAGGTAAGACAGCATTAAGATGTTTTTTTTAATTAAATGTGCGTTTTTTGGGCTACAGTTTGTATGTCTAAATAATTCAGTAAAGTAGAAGCGGTAGCTAATCTACCACAGTAATTATTTATTAATTAAACATTAAGCCTAAAACATACTACAACAGACTGAATATTCTGTTCTGTGTGCAAAATTCTTGAATGTTTTTTGGTGTTTAATCCTAAAACATGAAGTGGCATTGTTGTCAGTTGCTATGGCAACGAATCTGCGTAGTTTAACGAATACAGATTTCTTTGCTGTGGATCATAGCACGAAAACAATACCTACATTTCTAAGTTTCACTGAGTTAACGCGGCTATGGATGACATGTAAATGATTAGTCTTTTTGCCCTCCAGCATTGTATGCCTGCGCGAAATTTCCGTACGTCCATAACATGCATGGTGTCTAAGTCAAAAGTCAGTGCCTCGCCAGCAATGAACCTCACCGCACGTCACTGCTGTAGTTCTGTAATTTTTTGGAACAGGGATATGATCGACATTTAATACAAATTACGACAAGGGAAGTCTCTGATCACATTATGTAATGGTTGCTCCTTTCCTGTTATTAGCTTCACCATGTAATTGCACAAAGTGAAAGTACAAAAATAAATTTGCCTAATGGAAACAGTCCAATGTAAAAAAAAAAAAAGAAGAAAACTTTATTTAATATTTTGCTAGGATGAGGCTTTTTTTGAATATCAAAATTGTGTATTTCACAAAACTGCAAAGGAAACACTTTTTTCACATAATATGATCAACAACACAAGGTTACTACTGGAGAAAAAGATGAAGAAGACAACAGGAAGTGGAAGGAGAACGATGTCATTGCATGTTTTTTAATGTTATCATGTGAACAAACTAGTTAACCTCTAATTTTAATCAGGTCTCTGATTTAATAAAAATACCGCAATTGCAAAATTGTGTTGTTTTATTTAACATTAGTGGAACATCGATAAAGTTTTGTGCACACTTGTAATGGAAACTGGGAGACTTGGTGTTGTCCATGAAGTTCAACTAGAGGAAACTGTTGACTGAAATTTTTTAAAGTGTAAATTTATTTCATTTGCATTAACCTGAACTTTTATAATGACCTGCTTGGATCTGCTTTACTTCACTTCTTAATGTTGGAACAATTTGCAAATGAATTGTTTGCTATAAACTGCTGTAATTTACCTGTTAAAGGGTTTTCTTTGCCAAAGTTGCAGCAAGAAAAAGCTACACTCTCCCCAAGGACAATGACTAAACAAACTGTGTGACATCAAGTATCATTCAATACGCTTGTTACAATAAAGGCAAACTCAAAATTATTAATACTCTGGGCAGATTAAGATTTTAATTAAGCAGATTAAGCAAAAGAATATAAATTTTGAAGACAAATGATTGCCAGGACCTTAGCAGTAGAAAGTAGTTGCTAAAAATTAAAGATTAATATAGACTCACATCTGCCCGGGTATGAATAATTTGGGGCCAAAGGGTATGTAGGAACCTTTATCAGTATAAAATATTGGAAAAGTTATAAAGCCCCTGCTTACCCAAGGACATGCCTGCTGGATCCTTTTTTAACAGTGTACTGTATATTTCACTTTATCCATGCCACACATATTTTCACTGTGTTTTCAAATTTATTGCTCTGTTTTTCTTTCCATCTGTTCGGCTTAATGGGGTTGCAGAAAGTTCAAGGGATTGACAGTTTCTCGAGGCAGGAGCACGGTAAACAAGCAATGTGCGAGCGTGCAAGTGGCTCGCAAAAATAATCCGACCTCTTGAGCTTTTTCCACATTTCATCTCTTTCCAATGAAAAACTTCAGTGCATTTTATTGGGGTTTGATGTGACAATTTGGAATCCGGTATGGATAGGGTTAGGGTAAATACATGGAATACCATGTATTTAAAAACTAAACCTACATCCACCACACATAGCAGATTTATTGTGAAACATGACATCCCCTACAGTAAAACACGGCGGTGGCGGCATCTTTCTGTGGTAATTATTTTCTTCACTTGGATCAGAGATGTTTGGAAGAGCAGAATGGTTTCTATCAAACCCATTTATGTGTGTTTATTACAAAAATATATAAAACACCACTTAATATTTCCCTTCCACTTCAGAATTATGCACTTTAAGTTTCGGTGTGCAACTTAATTTTCCAATGAAATACATTGTATTTTGTAGTTTTAGCAGGAAGGAATGTGAAAAAGGTCCCAAGGGAGTCGTTGCATGGGATTGCTACGCGTCCATATCGTAATTCGTATCATGAAAAACAAAATCCCTTTTCATAAAATCAACAGAAGGTTGGAATTCCAGGCATTCTGATGTCAACTTCCTGTGTTTTGAGCCCGTTCAACGGTACAACTTCCTGTCTGATTGGACTGACGGGCACTTTGACTCAAACTACCCTGAGTCATCACAACAACCACGTTGCTGGTTCATATTTTACCCACACTGCAACAGTGGAATGTGAATTGAGGATAAGTGGATTTTTTTCCAAATTCTCTGATTCCTTCGTCTTCAAAGGGCTATTGTTTCTCCAGCCGTAGACGAAGGATGGATCCTTTCATTTTTATTGCTCGTTTTAGAGATTTAAATCTGGTGCGTTGAAACACAAGGGCTTGATTTGAGGAGCAAAACGCAGGATCTCGGCTTAATGAGAAGGTAACTGTGCGGTCGTGCGTGTGCATGGTATGTCCTACTTGACGGTCGAGCGGAAAAACAGGAAAATAAAAGTACTGGGAGGCGTAGGGATGCTTGTGTAACCTCCTGTTTCCTCACAGCTGTGCGTCAGGGAATCCAGGCCTGACCAGGCTCACGGAAAAGAAATTTCCTTGAAGGTAGACTAGATCATTCCAGACATTGTGATTGATGTTTGGATGATCGGACGAGTCACGGTGTGTTTAAATAACACAACTCCTGTGTCATCCACTGCATCTACGGTGTGTTTGTTGTGTAATCTGTCGTGATTGTTCTTTCATTCTAATGCCTTGCTGCTTTAGTGCTGCTTGGATGCTCTTTCCCTGAAGGGCTCCACATGTTTCAACGCCATCGTTTCACAAACAAGCTACGGCTTGTGAGATTTTGTTTTCATTTAACTTGGGCAGATTTACACCAATTTACAACTCCAATGTTTTTTCCATCTTTATGAGCTAAAGATGATGTTGAAAGGATTCAAATGGCCCTTCGTCACGTTTGGCCCATGCAACTGAGAAGGTCTTGACCTCAAAAGATCCTAATATGTTATGTCTCTATTTAAAATACATCTGTTGTACATAGTTCTAGTAACTGGGATATAATTTTATGAAAGTGGAAGGTATTTTCACCTCTCCTCTGAAAAGATTTATCAAAACGTTTAGTCTACATAGTTGTTTTAGTCACGTTTGACTCACTGACTCTTCATCCGATCCAAGGGCTTGGGTTGGGACGCAACTGTGGCATACCTCAGGGATTAGTTCTGGTTTTCCTCTTTTTTCCATAGACGTTTTCCCCCCATTTTCCAATTTATCCAGAACAATGGAGTATATCAGTCAATTTCTCAGTTGTTTCCAATTGCTTTTCTTCCTGCTACACTGTAAACAATAAAAGTAGTAATGTGTCGGCAGAGGGGATATAAAGGATTTGTGAACATTGTCAAAAAACTGACAAACCATCAACCAATATTATAGTAATGAATGAGTGTGATAACGTTTGCGGTATTGTCATTGTGTTATTCCATTGGCTGTTTGATGGTACCAGTGTTGCTGACCTAGCAAGGCGTATGTCTTTTGAGGTCAATCGTCCATGACCCGCCCCGTGTCTTTT
>NW_015116872.1:14028-17442 GCF_001443285.1 Poecilia latipinna | reverse complement strand
CTTTTTTCCATTGACGTTTTCCCCCCATTTTCCAATTTATCCAGAACAATGGAGTATATCAGTCAATTTCTCAGTTATTTCCAATTGCTTTTCTTCCTGCTACACTGTAAACAATAAAAGTAGTAATGTGTCGGCAGAGAGGATATAAAGGATTTGTGAACATTGTCAAAAAACTGACAAACCATCAACCAATATTATAGTAATGAATGAGTGTGATAACGTTTGCGGTATTGTCATTGTGTTATTCCATTGGCTGTTTGATGGTACCAGTGTTGCTGACCTAGCAAGGCGTATGTCTTTTGAGGTCAATCGTCCATGACCCGCCCCGTGTCTTTTGGCACGGCCTCTTCTTCCTCAGAGGCTCTCTCACCACTGCGGAGGCTGATCCCTGTTTGTGTTTGTCGCGGTCAACAAGCACGTCTCCACGCCGTCTTTGTTTGAAGTCGTCGGTAGGCGGGGAGCTGCACGGACACACATGGAAGCACAGGCATCCCACCTCAATGCTAAATTTAGAGATAGTCTGGTGTTTAGAAGTACCATGCGTGTGTGAGTCTTACAGTAGCACAGCCGGTCGAGTACCTGAACGGTGTGGAGAAACGTTTACGAGATTGTAAGAAGAGTATCAGAAGGCAGAGCAGATACCATTGGAGCTGAGCATCGAGGTTTTCAAGTCACTCCTCGTATGATTGCATTTGGACAGATGTACGACTTCTTGGCATGATAGTTCACGTGCATAACTGTGTAGCTCACTGCTGACTGGGGAACTTTTCAAGCCAAAGGAGTCAAGTAGGTAATTGTGACAAACAAACTACAAGGAGAGTGTTTGCCAAAGTTCACCTTCAGCTCCTCACTCTCAACTTTCCCTCTCTCTCCTTTTCTTCGCACTAGGCAAAAATCATTGAACCCACTTGCAACTAAGCACTGAGTTCAAGTAGGCAAGGTCAACGTGAGTGTTACTCAATGCGATGCTTCTGCATACAAGATGTGTTTGCAAATAGATAAATAATGCAGTTTAAATACTGAAGCTGCAAACAGGTCGCTGTGAACTACAAGTTTAAAGAGCTTATATCACGAGCTTTCAGAACAAGAAAACCTGAACATTTTCATCACTACACAACACAATTGTAACACGATTTTCCAAGAGGCCTCTGAATAAAGCCCGCTAAAACTAGAAGGTCCTACCTTTAGCCATTCATAGTCAATTGATTAAGATATGTGTTCCAGTGAGATTTAAAGTACCATTTGAAAAAAACATTGAAATAAATAAACTTTTCATCAAGCCTAGGTTTCTAGGGTGAGTGGAAAATCATTGTAATAAACAAAAGTAAAGGTTTGAAAGCATCAGTTCCTGTAATTTATCTATATAAATATCATGGTGATCACAGAATGAACTACTCTCTTGACAAAAAGGCCATTTTTCAGTGAATATGTTGAATTTATCATTTTTTCTTATCTAGTAAAGGTATTGGCTAAGACACAGTACCTTTACTAGATAAGTTACTGGATAAGATTATTTATTTATATGTTTATATGTGTGTACAGTAAATCAACATGTTGAGAGAACGGCAAACTAATAGTTTGCAGTGAAAACCTTATGAGTAAAACCAGAAAAAATAAATTTGCACCTGGACCTTCACTTCATGGCAGAACAGCCGTTTCTGGTGGGAATGTTTTTAGGTAGAACCTGAAATAACGACCCCTAAACACTGCATGAAATTTAGTTTAGTTCTTCTGAAGTAAAATACAGGAAGATCAATGTACAAACTTTTAAATAATTCCAAAGCCTCAAAGCTTTCAGAGAGGTCCAAGGGAATTATATTAGGTATTTTGGAACATTTGTGCCATTTTGGATCTGGTTAAATTCAGCGGTGCTATGCTAAATGTCTGCAGTGACACTATTGAATACACTGAAGTGAACCTGCTGTGTGAATCCTGACATCATCTCTTGTCCTAACAGCAACAACAAAGGCACTTATGAGTGATTAGAAAGGATAACTTAAAATATGGTGCCAAATTTGGGATGGGGCAAAAACTGTTGCGTTTCATGAATTTAGCTGCATTGTGATAGAATATTTAAGTATCCACGAAGTTAGCATGAAGCTGTTAATATTGTTTGGTTGAGAAAATCGTGTTAAAGATAGTGCCTGCTCATATGTAACAAAGCAAACCATCACCATAACATGCTAGCATGTAGCATTATAAAAATGATGCTACACGTTAGCATGTTGATTTGGGATTACGTCACTCCAATGAAATTAAAAATGATGAAACACAAATAAAAACAAAAACCAAATATGATTTCCAGCTCAATTTAAAGATTCTTATAATCATATGAAAATAGGCAAACATTCTCTTTTCACGATTGCATATATTAAATCAGACAGAAATCAGTAACAGTTGTAAATTGGCATAAAGAACACACAGGCCAAGATTGTCAATAATTTAAGATGCTTGTCCGACGGTGGACTACTGGACACAGCAGTACGATTAGACAAGTCATTAAAAATAAAGGCAAATATTCACAAAAATAACATCAAAAAAAGTTTTAAAAGTATAAATGTATGGCCTTCTGAATTCGTCTCAAAGAAATTTAAGCCAATGTGTTGCAACATCTTACAGAAGAGCTTAAAGAGAGCAGATTTATTAATTTTACAAGGTTCAATTCAGAGAGAAAGGTTGAGAAAACATATTTCTAAAGCTTTTTTGAGAAATACGTCTGAGATAAATAACGGAGGTGTCGACGTGTGCACACAGCACCACTAATTTAGACACAGAAAACAACCATTCACACATTTTCTGCACTAAGAAATTTAACATCTGACTGGGAGGTCATGGCGAGTTTGGCCACCATTAACAATTTCTTTCTGTTTGAAGCCACAAATCTACACAAATCTTTTAGAAAATCTCAGTTTCAGCATGTCTTCTTGGCAGTATTTCTGTAGAACATTAATCCACAGTAACAGTAAAGACAAATAAATAAGAAACGTAGCGCACAGTCGGCTCACATGTTTATCTATAGCATTGATTCTGCAACAGAGTTTGTGTTGGTTACTTACAAAATTATCCACTCACCCAAACTTTTTCCACACTTTGTCACATTAACACCACAAACTTTGATCAACTTTATTCTGATTTCATGCGACAGACAAACTCAAAGCAGTGCAGAGTGATTAAGTGGAAGGAAACGGACGGAGGTTTAGATTTTTCTTCCAAAAATGTTTTTTGATTTGTAAAAGAAAATTCAAATCATATTTCACTTTCAATCTGCTTCTGAATTATGCACTACTTTGTGTTTCTGTTATAGAAATTCAAAGAAATTACACTGAAGTTTGTGATTATGAAAAAATGGAAACTAGTCGGGTTATAAATACGATTGCAATGCGATTTAGATGCTGATTTTATTTCCTGATCACG
>NW_015116872.1:7718-13621 GCF_001443285.1 Poecilia latipinna | reverse complement strand
ATATGTGTGTACAGTAAATCAACATGTTGAGAGAACGGCAAACTAATAGTTTGCAGTGAAAACCTTATGAGTAAAACCAGAAAAAATAAATTTGCACCTGGACCTTCACTTCATGGCAGAACAGCCGTTTCTGGTGGGAATGTTTTTAGGTAGAACCTGAAATAACGACCCCTAAACACTGCATGAAATTTAGTTTAGTTCTTCTGAAGTAAAATACAGGAAGATCAATGTACAAACTTTTAAATAATTCCAAAGCCTCAAAGCTTTCAGAGAGGTCCAAGGAAATTATTTTAGGTATTTTTGAACATTTGTGCCATTTTGGATCTGGTTAAATTCAGCGGTGCTATGCTAAATGTCTGCAGTGACACTATTGAATACACTGAAGTGAACCTGCTGTGTGAATCCTGACATCATCTCTTGTCCTAACAGCAACAACAAAGGCACTTATGAGTGATTAGAAAGGATAACTTAAAATATGGTGCCAAATTTGGGATGGGGCAAAAACTGTTGCGTTTCATGAATTTAGCTGCATTGTGATAGAATATTTAAGTATCCACGAAGTTAGCATGAAGCTGTTAATATTGTTTGGTTGAGAAAATCGTGTTAAAGATAGTGCCTGCTCATATGTAACAAAGCAAACCATCACCATAACATGCTAGCATGTAGCATTATAAAAATGATGCTACACGTTAGCATGTTGATTTGGGATTACGTCACTCCAATGAAATTAAAAATGATGAAACACAAATAAAAACAAAAACCAAATATGATTTCCAGCTCAATTTAAAGATTCTTATAATCATATGAAAATAGGCAAACATTCTCTTTTCACGATTGCATATATTAAATCAGACAGAAATCAGTAACAGTTGTAAATTGGCATAAAGAACACACAGGCCAAGATTGTCAATAATTTAAGATGCTTGTCCGACGGTGGACTACTGGACACAGCAGTACGATTAGACAAGTCATTAAAAATAAAGGCAAATATTCACAAAAATAACATCAAAAAAAGTTTTAAAAGTATAAATGTATGGCCTTCTGAATTCGTCTCAAAGAAATTTAAGCCAATGTGTTGCAACATCTTACAGAAGAGCTTAAAGAGAGCAGATTTATTAATTTTACAAGGTTCAATTCAGAGAGAAAGGTTGAGAAAACATATTTCTAAAGCTTTTTTGAGAAATACGTCTGAGATAAATAACGGAGGTGTCGACGTGTGCACACAGCACCACTAATTTAGACACGGAAAACAACCATTCACACATTTTCTGCACTAAGAAATTTAACATCTGACTGGGAGGTCATGGCGAGTTTGGCCACCATTAACAATTTCTTTCTGTTTGAAGCCACAAATCTACACAAATCTTTTAGAAAATCTCAGTTTCAGCATGTCTTCTTGGCAGTATTTCTGTAGAACATTAATCCACAGTAACAGTAAAGACAAATAAATAAGAAACGTAGCGCACAGTCGGCTCACATGTTTATCTATAGCATTGATTCTGCAACAGAGTTTGTGTTGGTTACTTACAAAATTATCCACTCACCCAAACTTTTTCCACACTTTGTCACATTAACACCACAAACTTTGATCAACTTTATTCTGATTTCATGCGACAGACAAACTCAAAGCAGTGCAGAGTGATTAAGTGGAAGGAAACGGACGGAGGTTTAGATTTTTCTTCCAAAAATGTTTTTTGATTTGTAAAAGAAAATTCAAATCATATTTCACTTTCAATCTGCTTCTGAATTATGCACTACTTTGTGTTTCTGTTAAAGAAATTCAAAGAAATTACACTGAAGTTTGTGATTATGAAAAAATGGAAACTAGTCGGGTTATAAATACGATTGCAATGCGATTTAGATGCTGATTTTATTTGCTGATCACGTGTGTGTGTGTGTGTGTGTGTGTGTGTGTGTGTGTGTGTGTGTGTGTGTGTTATTCCAGTGTTTGCAATGAGTGAAATATAATTAAGTACGGTTAAAAAAAAAAAGATCATGATTGATTTTGCGAGCTGATGATCGATATCACTCTGAAAATTTCTGCCCGTTTTGCGGTCTCATTATGATTGTCTTAAAGATTACGCAACTCATCATTTTTAGCAAAACGGTTAAATCCACTTTTGTTAACGTTTTAACCAATTATTCTTTACGTTTCACCTTGTCAGTGGTATTACAACTTCTTCCAAAAAGAAACCTCCCATACAGCCTTGGCTGTCGACATTGAAGTGCAGCTTCTCTCTTTCATGATATCTAAGCACGGATCCACAGAAATTGCACTATTTTCCACAGTTGTACAGCGACGCCTCTTCGGTCCCACACAGTCGCATCTTTATCCGTCTTTGGGACTTCGAACTGTCAAATGAGGGAAACTTTCTCCTGAGCATGTCCGACCTCTGTTCGCATTCCCTTTTTTGCCCTCGGTCTGTGTCGTGGTCCATCCAGAAGTTGTTACAGGTTCAGCAGACAGTCATTAGTAGTGTTACCAGGGAGATCTCACAGGACAACCAGGTTACTGACAAATAAATACTTAAACCAAAGGAGTCGTCTGGCTTCGTCTTTGGACGATTCCCACCCTGCAACGTGCTCTCCACGTGTCCCTGGAGGTGAAAACAGGGAAGACGTGCTCAACATCTGCATTACCTTCCTCAGTTCTATTTATAAGGTTAACATGGAGGGAGGTCAAATTATCACAGTATCCATACAAAAATGTAACAGTATTTTCAGTAATACTTTATTTGGTGGGGTCATGACTTAACACAAATCATGATAATGGAGTCTTCTGTTGTTATTCGGAAGATAGACACTTTTTTTTTTTTTTAGGTTTTGTTGGCTCTAGTGGCCTTTGTTTGAAAGTAGTTTGACAGGAAAGAGGGCAATCAGAGAGGGGAAGACATGCGGCAAACGTCGCCAGGCCGGGAATCAAACCTGCGACCACCGCCATGAGGACTAGGGCCTCAATACGTGGGTCGTGCTTTGCCCCTGCGTCACCACAGAAGCCAAGATAATGACACTTTTAAAGCAAAGTTGTCACTCTTAATGGACTTTTACTGTTTTTAAGTGTCATTATTTACCAAATGACACTTTATGACAACAGTCACTGACATTCATGAAGACGCCTTCGTGTTTATAACAGGTGTTATGTCATGTTTATGACAGTTTTGTGTCAGTCTTATGCACACCCCGTCAAATAAACCATGTTTTTTATTGAAAGTTTTTTTCATTTTGATACACAGACCGGTTACATAAAATAGTTTTTTATTGAAAAAGTCTTTGAGTCTAACGAGCTAATATCAGAAAGCTAATGAGTCAGGTTAATTTGCCTGCAGTCAGTTACTTAAAAGCATCATGACTTAATAGTTACATAATCAAAGGAGTCAGATATTTCTAAAAAGCTAAATATGCCTTTAGCTGAGCAGCGATCCGCTTCGGGAAGGACCAGTTTAAACAATCTTGATCTCATTAAAATGACTTTAAACAACAGGAACGGTATGGAGGAACATTTCTGTACCAAACACAGATCTGTGCCTAGTTAGGATATCCATCCATCTTTAAGTTGCAGCTCACCTGGTTGTATTTCAGTCCGACTCCTACATGAGCATCGCTCTCATTGCTGCCTTGCTGATCAGTTTACGATTCTTCTTCATTCTTCTCCTCTGAGGGTTTGGACGAACCGGGAGCCTGGGGCCGGTCGGGGCCGGTGCTTTCTGCATGGTAGTTGTGGACGATGTTGTCTCTGTGAGATTGGAAATAAAGTGCAAAAAAATCCAACTGATTACGTTCAACATTTAAATAATGTATCGTTTCACCTTGTTTTTTCAGTCATCTAGATGTTTACTCTGTTTCTTTTACCTGGTTTCGGTTCTGTTGTATGCAGATGATGGTGCTTCCGATGCTGACTGTCCGTCTCCCTCTCGTTCAGCCGTTCTTCCTCCTCCTGCTTCATTTTCTGCTGTTGCAGTAATTCCTTCTCTTCGTCCAGTCTCTTGTGGAGAAGGAGAAGCTCTTTCCTCTCAGCCTCCAATTTCTCTTCCGCGATTTGCGACATCCTTTCCACGTCTGGAGTCTCGTTTGCTCTCCTTCCTGCCGGCTCTCGAGGCTCTGGATTCGGCTCTTTGGTTGATCGGACCCTGCCCCTCGCTCTCTCGATGAAGGTTTCCTCGCTAGGATTCAACATGGCTTGTGAGTTCTCAGCGACACCCTCAGAGAGTCCAACAGAGTGGCTCTTAAAAGGTTTGGATTTGTCATCTAACCCCAGAGGGCTGTGTGTTTGTGTGTGTTTGTGTCCCGCTTTAGGATTCCCTTCGGTGCTGTCGAACCTGTCTTCTCCCATCTTCATCTTTCCTTCTACATCCACATTATCCGCAGGGGGTCCTGCATTGTCTTTAGAAACCTCATCATTCTTCGTCCCGACATTTTCTTGCAACTCTGTTTGCTCTTCGGTCTCAAGAAATCTGGGGAAGTTCTGATCCCAGTGCGAAGGGAAGAGAACTGCCTCCTCAGACCGAGACGCGTCTTCTCCTGCCAGGCTGTAGCCTTCTCCCGGCTGAGGGAAGGCGTCTCCTCTGGGATCCCAGCGATGCCCCAGATGAGGCCTCTGGTTTGGCTTCAGCTCATCCAGCTGGTGAAGTTCATCTTTGGAGCGGACCGTCACCTTAACGGCAGAATAAAAGAGTTTAGTGGCTGTTTCCTCAAGCTCACACTACAAATAGCTCATAAAACAAGCAGACGGTAACAATTCATTGCTCTTATCCGACATTTGTCTATTTGCATTTGCTTGTACTTTGCAAATGTGCATGCAACTAAAAGGCATTAGTTGGTTAGTGGGTTTTGTGTACACAGACACAAACCCAAGTATTTACATACAGACACAGATGCACAGAACTAGATGTTTATATGCTTCACTTGGCATTGCCCGAGTCAAAATGTAGCTTATTTCTTTGGTCAAAATTTGGGCTTGAGTGGCAATAATAGTGCAGATTATGGAAAACGCTACTAAGCGAAAAGTATTAAGTTAGTCATTTTCAGTATAAGGAGTCACAAACTTATAGATAGTATTTTGTTTTCTCACATTGGTTGTTGATTCAGGCAACAGATTACAGCAAAATTATAGAGTTTAAGTGATAATCTCCTAATTCTACAGGCATTACACATTGATTAATAATACTAACTATACTAATTGTACTATGTCTGCTTATTTAACTGTAAACTTTTATATTTTTGAGTAATTTTGCAATGTTTTTTTTTCCTGACATACCGGTGCCAACAGATTTTCATTGTATTGCCTTGTGCATACAAAGACGACACATTTCTGAATAAAGTCATCTACAAATGCCAATATAAAAAGCTAAATTCAGATGACAACAACTCTTTGTTTTGAATCCTGTTTAACTGCAGAGCTGTGTAATGTCGACTGCTCTCTTACCCACACAGTGTGACAACGCCTCGACTTTTCTCATCATCTATTTTTAAATTGGTTACTTCTAAGTATTATGGATCATGCTGAAAATTGTATGTCGTGTGTTATAGTACATTTTCAAATGTGGCAAAAACAACAGAGAAAAAATGTCAGTAAGGCTGCAAACTGTTTTGTAAGAGAGATAAGCTCAAATTACTTTCAATTATGTTTCATTTTAAAGCGTCTAAAAATTGAGAAATGTTTAATGATTTTAGAGAAGTGACAAAGAGAAGCGGTTCTAAATCTATCTTAAGAAATTACAGAAAGAACCAGAATCAAAAATATTTTGACTCCGATCATTTCCACTTTTCTGCCACTTCTTGCAGATTAATCCCACCCAGCACCTGATCACTGTGGTCTCCAACAGTAGCAGCTTTCTCTACCGATAGGAGAAACAAAACCTGCCAAGAAATCCAACAAAAGGCATTTTTTAACATTACAGTGCCAC
>NW_015116872.1:0-4676 GCF_001443285.1 Poecilia latipinna | reverse complement strand
TGGTACAATTTCAATGTGGCAAAAACAGAGAAAAATGTCGGTACGGCTACAATCTGTCTGTTTTGTAAGAGAGATAAGCTCAAATTACTTTCAATTATGTTTCATTTTAAAGCGTCTAAAAATTGAGAAATGTTTAATGATTTTAGAGAAGTGACAAAGAGAAGCGGTTCTAAATCTATCTTAAGAAAGTACAAACTCTTGTGGTGTCATTTGGAGTTCAAAAAGAACCAAGAACCAGAATCAAAAATATTTTGACTCCGATCATTTCCACTTTTCTGCCACTTCTTGCAGATTAATCCCACCCAGCACCTGATCACTGTGGTCTCCAACAGTAGCAGCTTTCTCTACCGATAGGAGAAACAAAACCTGCCAAGAAATCCAACAAAAGGCATTTTTTAACATTACAGTGCCACAGTGAGACCAGTCTGCCTTTTAGCTACCTCTGTTCATGTCTTCCTGCACAATGAAGCTGCCAAAGCAGAACAGTGACAGTAGCACTGCTGGTTACAACGGACCACGGCTCACGTCGACCCCCCACTCCACGCCTACTCACCCACTCAACTTTGTGACAACCTTCCTAGGCATAAAAGTCAAACTCCAGGCTGCCTCTTCTTCACATGAGTCACACAGAGGAGGTAGGAAGGAAACTCAGGCCTCACTGATTTGTAAAAGAGTCTGCGGTGTTTACGTCACACGTCGACTCGCAGGATAATCGTTTGATTGGGTTTGATCGCATCTGCTGGAAGCAAACCCAATCTAAGACCACCCGCCAGATTCTGAAGCAGCGAAAAGGAGCTCATGCTAACACCACATGTTCAGAGTTTACAGTAAAACTGATTAATGCTTTCTGTACCCTGGTTATTCAGGCTAAACCTTTTATCCGCATGACGGAGAACGCGCAGAGTAAAATTCGTACCTGTCCCTGCGCCGGTGCCGGGCCAAGGGTCTGATTTCGATGCAGGTGGCTGTGCAGCCTGTGAGAGGCTTTGTTCTTGAGCACAGCGGGGCGCGGCGTAGGCTGACATCTGCAATCCACGTGATCCACAACCGAAACCACAACCTTAGAATAAGTGGGTCTTTCGTTGAACACGATCTTCGTGACCTGGAGAGGTTGAGAAGAAGAAGACGGGAGTCACTGGGAGGTAACAAATGGAGGTTAAATAACCAGAGCTGCAATTTTCTGTTGCTTCTCAGAGTGAACTACTTGAAAAGCACAGAGAAAAAAGATGCAGAGCAAATCTTTTACATTTTATGCGTGACTAGCCTCGTCGGTGTTTGGTTGGCTGTAAACTAAAAATCTTATTTTTTTCCAGCCAGTAAATGCAACATGTATAAGCACTAATGGGAAAACGACACTCTTTTACGTGGAAGTTGTTACCAAGCTAAACTAATTTCAATTTTTGTCAGGTGATCTTTAAGAAAATCTTAGTGTTTTTTTTAAATAATTAAACACCTGTTGATATATTTTTAAATTTATGTAGAAAGTTACAAAAAATGTTTTGCTATTAATTACAGTTCTTATTCTCAATTACTTTCAGATAAGCTCAAAATTTCTAATAGTCCAGAGGGAATTAAAGATGACGGTAAGAAGGCCTTCCAACATCACCAAAGATAAAGCGTCAAAGACCTGCTGAAATATACAAAAAGCAATCATGAAACAGCTGTAATTGCTCTAAAGCTAACAGTTTTTTCTACTGATTATTAAAAAGGCTGCATGTAACAACAGAATGCTTCTTTCTCATTGTTTTATTATCCTTTGGGAGATATCTGTCGTTTATATCAGAAACAAACATCTTAAATCCAGTGGTGGGGAGTAACGAAGTACAAGTACAAGTACTTCGTTACTGTACTTAAGTACAATTTTCGTGTATCTGTACTTTACTTAAGNTGTGCAGCCTGTGAGAGGCTTTGTTCTTGAGCACAGCGGGGCGCGGCGTAGGCTGACATCTGCAATCCACGTGATCCACAACCGAAACCACAACCTTAGAATAAGTGGGTCTTTCGTTGAACACGATCTTCGTGACCTGGAGAGGTTGAGAAGAAGAAGACGGGAGTCACTGGGAGGTACTCCGAGTTCAAGAAAAAAAAAGAAAAAAACGTTTTGTGGGGACGCTATGACGAATATATGCTTTTGAATGTTTGCTTTTTTGTACTCAAAAAGGAGCTGTTGCTAGGCAACAAATGGAGGTTAAATAACCAGAGCTGCAATTTTCTGTTGCTTCTCAGAGTGAACTACTTGAAAAGCGCAGAGAAAAAAGATGCAGCGCAAATCTTTTACATTTTATGAGTGACTAGCCTCGTCGGCGTTTGGTTGGCTGTGAACTACAAATCTTACTTTTTTCCAGCCAGTGAATGCAAAATGTATAAGCACTAATGGGAAAACAACACTCTTTTATGTGGAAGTTGTTACCAAGCTAAACTAATTTCAATTTTTGTCAGGTGATCTTTAAGAAAATCTTAGTGTTTTTTATAATTAAACACCTGTTGATATATTTTTAAATTTATGTAGAAAGTTACTGTTAAGGAAGAATATCTACATTAGTTAATTTTGGAAAAAGATTGGCTTTCTCTCTTCCTTTTGAATCCCAGGTCCTCCTGGCGGGCCGCGTGTAGCCACAAGGAAAACAACAATGCGTGTTGACGTCACAGAATTACAGAGTTTAATCCAATATAAGACAATGTATAAACTTACACAGAAACTGCAGAACAACAGAGACATACATTCATTTACCTGACATAAATGGAAAGAAGAAAAGAAAGAAAAGCAAAGATGTGCAAAGACATCTTTTGGAGAGTTGCAAGAGCAAATCTGATTTGTTACTTCTGTGTAGAAAGTTTTATAGTTAAGTCATATTCTTATCTTTAATTTATTCAAATAAGGCGTATCTTTGCTCATCCAACCAGGAGCTATCTCTGACCCTCTCTAAAGCAAGGAACTCCTGCTGTGTTTACGGCTTTTCACAGATGAGTGTGAAAAGCTAGAACTTCTACTGTATCGTTTTCCCACACAGACAAAAGGCAATTCAAACGATCCTAGCAAACCATCTGCTGTAACTACAGGTAAAATAAAGGTCAAAAAGCCAGAATATGTTACTGATTTTAAAACTATAATTAGGCCATTTGAATCAAGACATGTTGGGTTTTAAAACTAGCTTATTTTAAATTTATTTTCTCAACATTACAAAAAATGTTTTGCTATTAATTACAGTTCTTATTCTCAATTACTTTCAGATAAGCTCAAAATTTCTAATAGTCCAGAGGGAGTTAAAGATGACGGTAAGAAGGCCTTCCAACATCACCAAAGATAAAGCGTCAAAGACCTGCTGAAATATACAAAAAGCAATCATGAAACAGCTGTAATTGCTCTAAAGCTAACAGTTTTTTCTACTGATTATTAAAAAGGCTGCATGTAACAACAGAATGCTTCTTTCTCATTGTTTTATTATCTTTTGGGAGATACCTGTTTATATCAGAAACAAACGTCTTAAATCAAAGGGAAATAATTGAACATCTAAGTCTGTTTGGGACAGGAACCAATTTTGGGTTTAACTCTTTCTACTTGCTAATCGTTATGACCAAGCATGCTCATTTACCGTCAGGTTTCTGGTGCTTGTGGAATTGGAAACACACTGAATGTCCCTGCTGGTGCAGCAGCCAGAGCAGCGCTGGACTTCCACGCACGGTGGGAACAGCAGAAAGTTGGCGCTGGTGCGGTCCACCATGTCTCTGGTGAGCTCGACCACTTCTGAGCGAACTTTACATCGAGCCTGCTTGGCGCGCTCAGGGACTGAGGAAGCAAACACGACACGCTACGGCGTCAGCGGCACGTTCTGAGGTTTGATGAGCCAGACAATGCGTACTTCTCTGCTCGAGAGTTTGAGTTTTTCTGTTGTTGACACACAAGGACGTGCATTGAAAAGCAGAAACACTGAGTAGGTTTTATTCAAAGATTAGCAAAGGTCAGTTGTAGATCAGCATCTGGAAATTTTGAGTTCTGCTTCATGAGAACAACAAAAAGGTTAATGGGAAAAGATTTTCCCTCCGTCACAAAAATTATGAATCATCTCCCAGACGGACTGGCAGAGCGTTCCTTAGCCATCATAACGAGTTTCCTCATAGGACAAACAACGCAAAAATATGTAAAAAATAAAATAAAATGATCACAACAACCAAATAAAGAGAGATAAAGAGAGGTTTGGCTCACCGGGGCTGCGTGGAAGTCTGTGACCTCCGTTGGCTGCAGAGTTAGCTTCCTCCTCATCTGAGACAGCAACACAAACATCATTTATCCCAGTAGAAGAAGACAAAACGCTGACTGTGCACAGAAACCAGGAGCGGTCATGGTACGCTACGGTTTCAAAATGTCTTGTTTTAATGTTTTTGTTTCATTTCTTTAACCTTTACCATTTTAGTCCCACTGAGATCAAAGATCTGTTTTATGAGGAAGACCTGGCCAAGACATAAAACTTAATATAAATGTTTTTGTAGTTAAAACTCCTCCTAGTACAGAAAGGGCAGAAGTAACTTTTTTTTTCCAGCTGTGTAGAGCAGAGAGTCAATATGGTGCTGCCCCTCCTCCACCCATTGCTGTGCACTGCCTGCAAGCTGGCTAAGAAAAAAACTGTAAAAATGGAAAGTTTGGACACATTTCCAGAAATGGAAAACCTATGAATCTT
>NW_015116871.1:17105-27430 GCF_001443285.1 Poecilia latipinna | reverse complement strand
TATTATTATTATTATTATTATTATTATCACCTGCTTTCTGCTACAAAAACAACACAGTTCCTGCAAGAGTCTCAACTGTGTGAATATTTATCTTCAAAGTTAGTCATGGAATAGCGGTTAATGACAGCGCTGCGGAGCCATTAATCTGATGAGTCTTTCTGGGCGTTTGTGGTGACTTTGGCTTCCTGTCTGTGTCAGAGCGACGAGCTTTCCCTGCAGAAGAAGCTGCGGACCGAAGTCATCCAGCTGGAGGACACGCTGGCGCAGGTCCGCAAGGAGTACGAGATGCTGCGCATCGAGTTCGAGCAGAACCTGGCCGCCAACGAGCAAGCAGGTTCCCATCTGATCTACAGCACTATTTATTAGAACAACACTGGGAAGTTAGGTCTCATATCAGTCAATACCAATAATTATTGATTAGGGTTTTTTTTGTTCTAAGTATCTGAGCTACTTCTGGTGGCGTGTCATTTCCTGTTTTGTCCAGTTTTTCCTCCATTTTGTTTTTATTTTTTAGCCGTTTTGAGGCAAAGTGGGGGAACTGGAAACTGCTCCAGTTACTCAGCAGGCCGTTGCTAGGCAACCACAGTTGGGGGCAGGGGGGAACTTGAAACTGCTTCTTGCCCATCAGGTTGCTAGGCAACCAAAGAGGGAGAGAGTTGGTAGATAGCACAAACCTGGAATATTTCAAATGTTGAATATTCTATCAGATGTTTCTTCTGTTGATATTGATCACCTGTTTATCACAATATAAGTGATTGATTTAGTGTCCAGGCCTGAATGAAGTGATGCCATAAGAACAATAAAAGACGTAAAAAACAGAAAGTTGTGCCATAACCTCACAACAAACATCTTCACTGTGTGACATCACAGTGAAATGTTTCTCTAAACTCAGTTTATTTATTGTCAGAAGAAGCAGCCGTTTCAGTTCAATCCTCCGTCCGTTCCTGTTGATCTTAACTGGCTAACAGTGGATCAAGTTTGATAGAAACCTTTAAACTTACTTTGATTATCTAAGAAACTCCTCCTGGGCCAGCAGGGGGCGACGGAGAAGAAGACTGAGGGTTTAGGACTGAACGAAGCCTAGCTATGAAACGGTTAATCGATTAATTGCTAATAAAGGCCACTAGCTGAAAGAACAACACAGTCAGAGCAGTAATGAAGGTAAAACTGAGTCAAAATATAACAATTTTGCATTTAAGATAAAAAAACAAACGGCAAATTCACACTTTGACCTTTGAACCTTTGCTTCCTCAGGACCAATCAACCGGGAGATGCGACATCTGATCAGCAGCCTTCAGAACCACAACCTGCAGCTGAAGGGCGACGTGCAGCGCTACAAGAGGAAGCTGCGGGAGACGCAGATGGAGATCAATAAGGTAGATTGGAGCGATCGATCAGGTGCTTGAAGCGAACGCTGCCGGGCCGCGGCGCCGCCGTTAACCCGCCGTCTGTCTGGTTTCTGGGCAGCTGCGCTCGCAGAGCGGAGACGCAGGCGTTCTGATCCTGGAGGAGACGACGAGCGACGGCATGGACGTTAAAAAGGAGGAAGAAGACGACCAGGAGGAAGAGGAGGAGAGGAGGAAGGAGCTGGAGAGACAGCGGGCGAGGGAGAGAGAGAGAAAGAGAGAGAGAGGCCGAGCGAGGGCGGGAGAGGGAGAGAGAGAGAGAGAGGCAGTGCAGCGATGAGCTGAAGAGGAAAGACTCGGATACGCTGAAGATGCTCCGAGTCGAACTCAAGTAAAGTTTCTGGGTTTTTCCCATAATTCCTTCTGGTTTATGGAAAAGTTTTAATTATGAACTATATTCCTCCATGTCAGTTTAATCCAGCTCCTCCATGTCTGTTTCCATCAGGAAAGCTCAGGAGTCGCAGAAAGAGATGAAGCTGCTGTTGGACATGTACAAGTCGGCTCCGAAGGAGCAGAGAGACAAAGTGCAGCTAATGGCCGCCGAGCGCAAGTCAAAAGCAGAGGTTGGTTTCAAAACAAGCCGAATGCTAAACCAGCTGCTGCTTTTCAAGACGCGCTTTAAATGTTTGACACAAGGACAGCAGGTTTTTAATGCGTCTCAGCAGGAAGTGATGGAGATATTCAGCTTTTTAGTTTTTTATTAAAACTTTAGATCTGAATAAACCGATTAGATCTTTTTCTTTTCAGTTCATAAAACACTGATTGGTGTAGAAGTTGTTTCTTAATAAGAACACTTAGTGTTTTAAATCTTTTAAATGTATTTGTGTTTACAGGGACAATACAGCTAAACATTATCGCCAACAGGGCTGCTACCGTAATACCCAGACTATAAGGCGCTACTTTTTAACAAAATGGCTAAATAACTCAACTGTTACTAATTACACTGAATAAAATACAAATATAGTATCTATCTATCTATCTATCTATCTATCTATCTAATAAAAACAAGTGACATTTACTTCATTTCTCCTCTTTTTGGTAAAGCTAAAAAATGACAGCTGCTGCTAACAGACAGGTTTGGCTTATTTATGTTTAATTTTTTTATTTTCAGAGTTCAGGGCGTGCGGTTCATATTTAGTTGCGCTCTATAGTCTGGAAATTACGGTAACTTATTTACCGTCCTCTGTTTGGCTTTTTGGTCCAAGAAAACAAAACAATAAAGTTCTTAACAGCCGGTAATCAAAACCTCATCACAGATGTGGAACTTTATTCAACTGAAAATTTACCAAACAACCAAGTAAATTAGTGCTTGGGAACTTAATTAATGTAGGGGAAGTTAAAGCGCTAAGCAGAATATTAGCACCACTGAGCTGGAAGATGTAGATAATTTCTTCTAGACTGTGAAGCTGCGTCAGATTAATTTAACGTCTGTACATCTATAAAGTCTGAGAGCCGTTTGGCAGCATTTTGATCAGAAATGTCCCCAGAATTTTAGCCAATATTACAGTTTAAGACTAGAGCTGCACAATGCATCAGATGTCTTTATCACTGTGTGAAATGGCAGCTTGGACACTTTTCTGGGTGGATATTAAGTTTCCAGGGTCATTCATTCACCATCTGCCCCTTTTTTCCTCCCCTCAGGTGTAACTTTAAGGGCTGAGATGCCGAAGCTCAGAGCGTATTGCAGACATGGTGTAATAATAAAGAGAGAATTAATATCTTTACAATTTTCAAATATTTTTCAGCCATATTGGAGACACTTTCAAGGGAAATAGACTCATTTTTAGCTCAATTTCATCTAATTTTAGGCCAGGAGGGAGATAAATTAATGATTCTTTCTCAGTTTAGTTTCATATGCAAATATCTTTTCACACTTTAAATAAGACAAAACTAACTTACAGGTAACTTTTTTAAGTTTAAGTCAATAATTCCTTAATATTGATGAAAAATTACTAGTTTGACTGGCAGATTATTTTACTTATACAATGGGAAAAATGTCTTAGTGAAATAATCTGCCACATTGTTCCCATATTACAACTTATGAAAACGTTCTTCACTGCTCTGTTCAGTATTTTAAACACCAAAGATACTTCAAAATGCCTTTAATGCACACAGTGGAAAATGTATTAGCGCTAGCGCAGAAGCTAACATTTCTTTCACCGCAAAAGCAAAAAGTCTTACCAAGAATTTTTATCTAGGTTCTAGTGCAAATATCTTAGTACACTTGAAATAAAGTGCTGGTTTAATTGGCGCCGTTACCTAGCAACCCCAGCCAAGCCCAGACCGTTACCTAGCAACTCCAGCCAAGCCCAGACCGTTACCTAGCAACCCAGTTCTGGTTCCACTGGCAGATGATCATCTAATTTTTATCAAGACATTTTCCCCACGTTATAAGTGAAATAATCTGCCAGTGGAAATATTAATATTTCATCAATATTAAGAAATTATTGACTTAAACTCCTGTTTCTTGCTGAAAAGTTATTTGTAAGTTAGTAAGTTACAAAGTTATTTACACCCAAAACTAGACCAAAAATATTTTGTCTGTTTTGAGTTTTTTGCAGTGTTGAGCCTAAATGTGGAGCTGAGAATGAATAAATGGAGCTTATCACAGCTGTAATTTGCTGGAACTGAAGGAAACTTATTTTAATTTCTCCGTCCAGGTGGAAGACCTGAGGATGCGAGTTCGAGAGCTGGAGGAGAGGGAGAAGAAGGAGAGCAAGAAGCTGGCTGATGAAGACGCCCTGAGGAAGATCCGCGTTGCAGAGGAAACCATCGAGCATCTGCAGAAGAAACTGGCAGCCACCAAGCAGGTTTGTGTGGCTCCTTAGCTGAATGCTAACAGCGCTAATGAAACCTGAACTCTCTGAACTTGTTGGCCCTCGTTTGCTCTTAAACGTCATGTTTGAGTTTTTGCGACGGAACTAAGATGAATATTTAATGCACTGCTGTTAGATGAGTGAAACCAGAGGCGTTGGTGTTGCATTTGCCTGAAAAATAAGCTTTGCTAATGTTAGCCGTGTGAGGAGGAACCGAAACAAGGCGACAT
The DNA here is from genome assembly GCF_001443285.1 of Poecilia latipinna. Taxonomy (NCBI): domain Eukaryota; kingdom Metazoa; phylum Chordata; class Actinopteri; order Cyprinodontiformes; family Poeciliidae; genus Poecilia; species Poecilia latipinna. The sequence goes on along the minus strand of NW_015116871.1, from coordinate 22,978 downwards.
GCCCGGCCAGCTTGGCGTGTTAATCTGAACCCACGGGTTTGTTTTGAATCCTTGATGCTGGTGAAAGTCGGGGTCCTCCTTATTCTGCAGGACATTTTAAACAACTGGTGCTTCTGGTTTTGCTTCTAATTTTGCTTTAGTTTGGAGTTTTGTGTAAAACAAATAATAATAATCACAAACAGGGGATTCCCTGATCAGGATTTACTGGATTTTCTTAATATTTTCTGTCTCAGTGTTTTTGGACAACATTAAGGTCAAGAATGTCTTTAAAGGGCCAGTTATGGAAGAAAGTATAAATAATGAGCAATCTGTTAAAATATCAATAAATAGCTGTCTCTGCATTCAAAAAGAAATAATATGAGCATGTTTTCACCTTGGTCTAATTTGGCAGAATTCAGATGAAACTATTGTGATTTGATTAAGAAAATAATATTTAAGAACAAAACTTTCATATTAGAGTATTATATGTAAATAAATACACCTGGCAGGGATTTTACAGCACAATCAAGTAACTATGTTACCTTCAGTTATAAAAATCCTGTATGTATCAAATATGGCTTAAAAGAAATTTAACTTTGTAGCTCCTTGAAATTGGGCGTCTGTCTCTTTAAAACTCCTGCTCTCTCTGAAGCTCCGCCTCCAGGAAGTCATGCCATCATGGCTCCTCTATTAACCCTTTAATGTTTTTACCAGCGTCGCTCTGAGCAGCAGCTCCTATAATGAGCTCAGCAGCTGTTTGCTAATTGCTGCTGGCTAGTCTGTAGGAGCTGAGCCTGGGAGGCGGAGCTAGGTCCACCCAGGCGTTTTGCAGCTGACTGGTTGCCATGGAGATTAAAGGATTTTTCAAACAGCTTTGATTCTTTCATCCATGTTCTTGATGAGGGAATACAATTATAACATGATGGGAAGCTGAAAGAGTGGATTTTCCATAAAACTGTTCGTTCTGTATAGACGGCCACATAGAAACTTCTGGTGGGCCGGATTTGGACTGCAGGCCTCGAGTTTGACACAGATTTGTCTTCATCACACCTCATTCAACTACAGCCTTCAATAAACTCAGGCTTTGATCCAGCTGACGGATGTTTTCATGCAGCACAGTTTCTCGAGGCGCTAGGCTAACCAGCATTAGCATGTTTGTTCTGTTACGTCCTGATGACATTTCAGGCTGCAGAATGTGTTTCTTTTCTATGTCTGATACCCCTGATCTGGACCTCATGGTGACGCTTTGAACTTCCTCTCAGAATCACTTTAGGAAAGTTGCAGTAATGTTTCTGAGAATTTGAATCCTTCGCTTCAGTCAGCGACAGGAGAGAATCAGGGGGTCCAGAACAACTTAAAAAGACTGGAACAAGCCCATAAAGACGGCTGGTTCTGGTTCTGGTTCTGGTTCTGGCTCTGGTTCAGGAATCACAGGAGATGATGGAGAAAATCGCAGACAACCCTGACTGTGTCTTCAGTCAGAAGCTTCTCAAGAGTCGCTGTAACACTGACTGCTACAGGAGATCCTTCTGCCTACGGATCACCATCTAAAACTCTTTCAATAAAATGAATAGCATGAGTTTGAACAACTTTAATTTTCCCCTTGAATGTGAATCTGAAGACACCTGAGAGTGACAGGAGGGTCTTTTCTTTTTCATTAGTAGTAAAAACGTGAGCCAACCTCATAAAGCCTCAGGTGACCTCATTCTCTTAAGTTTTATAATCCTAGATTATCAGGCGCAGGAATGCATGAAGCAGTAATGAGTCCCAGGTTAAATGTTTGACGTAACCTCATCGTGTTGGCGTAGCGGATCCGCCCAACACGCTGCTATTGCCCAGCTGTTGACCTTATTGTTATCAATCCCAGAGGCTGATTAGTTAATTTGACTCACACTTTCTGCTGCCATGCGTGTGTGTGGGTGTGTGTGTGATTTTAACTCTTAGATAAAGCTGCAGCAGATGCTGAGAAGTGATTTGTCTGCAGCTCTTCATGCTTGGGAGGTGGTCCAGAACGTAATTAAAGGAATGGAGAACCGGCCCGGCCCGGCCCGATGACACACTGTTAGGTGTCGTAGGAACTTCGTAAACAATCAAACATGCAGGAAGCCAAAAGAAAAGCCACTTATGGGTTCATCTGACCTGTTTTATGGACTTTTTCTTGTGTCTCGTGTTCCTCTAAAATGACTCTTGAGTCACTGAAAAGCTCTGTGTTCCATTAATAATGCCTTAATGTGCTGAATCTTTAATTCAATCTGCTAAGTTATGATAAACATTCCAGGATGAGAGTTTAAAAGTGGAGGAAGGAAGTCCAGTTAGTTTTCCAGACCCGACACTGACGTCCATCCAGACGTTAGATTAACTTTTTAATCCTAATCTGTCCTGAAACTCTCAGAATGAAGTTCATATCTGAAGATCTCTGGGTAGAAAACGAATTAAATCTCTTTAAACATCATTTTGTAATCGGACACAGCTGCTGGATAATTTGTTTTTGTTTGTTTTGGGTAAAAAAAATAAATGGCTTTAAACTCTTAACAACATGAAATGAAGTTTATTTGTATTGCACATTTCAGCAATAAGGCAGTTCAAAGTGTTTAATGCCATAAAAACATAACGGAAACCAATTACGAAACAAGCGATACATGTAACTTCTTTTCAAATGGCATCATCGAAATCACCAACAAATACTCATCAAATATATTGATCAATGTTCCAGTGATTATAAATCAGCAGCAAACAGCTGGGACTTTAGCCTTGTTTTAAAGGAACTTTTTGCAGTTTTCAGGAAACTTGTTCCAGTTTATTATATCCAGTGTGACTAAAGAGAAACAGATAAGTTTTTCTGGGTCTGAAATGTTCCTCAGGTGATAGAAGGCCGACTTTGTAACCGTCTTTATGTGTCTCTGAAGGTTCAGGTCTGCTGGTTTCCAGCTGTAATAACTGTAGCTGTGTGCTGACTGCAGAGCGTTCCTCTTTAGGTCCTGAGATGAAAACTTCAGATTTGTTTCTGTTCATCTGGAACAGACTGAGTCTGTCTCAATAACGAACATTATGGGCGATAAATACTCCCTGGTTTACTTCACTTGGTCTTACACGCCGTTTCCTGAAGCAAAATACATACAAAAGACAAGATGCTAACCAGGTTTCTCATTCATGCTAGGCTACATGACGGTGTGGCGGTTCTCAGTCTGTTTTCTGTCAAAAACAATCTGTTAATTTTCCTGCCTTTTATAGGAAGTCATGGAGGCATCACCCCAAACTAAAACATTTTCTTTTAAAGGATTCGTTGCAGAAAGATTAACATTTTAAATACTCTGTGAAAATGAAGCTTAATTGAACGTTTAAGTTTTGCAGAGGCTTTTAGAAGCGTAAATCTAAAGGCTGCTGGCTTGTTGGAGCTCGGGTTTCATCCGTTTGCAGAGGGAGTTCACACATGTGTTTAACGTGACGGTATCACCCAGAACACACGTTAGCGCCGGCCCGGCCGAGTCCGAATTCACAGAACACTGGAGGCATTAAATCTAAAACATGCCCATGTGTTGTGTTTATGGGAAGCTGAGCTGCAGGATGAGGAAAGCATGTGTTCTCCGAACATGAAGCTTTTACTGGGTTTAGCTTTAAAAGTAATAAGATACACATGTTTAAGAAACTTTATTATACAAAAACATTTATTTAACGCAGAATCACTTTTCTGTTGTACCTTTTTAAGAGGTAGCATTTGTTTTCTCCATTCAGGGAGGATCCAGGTCATCCCATAATACCACTTTTACCTCATCCCTGGAAACAATGAAGGAAATTAATTATAAATGGGTCATGTCACACTGGAGCAGCGATTCTGTTATTTTCTGCCATGTTCCCCCAGAGATTGTAAATGTTTACGTCCCCGTCATAAAATGAGGATAAAGTCGTGAAGTTACGAGAATAAAGTCGTGAAGTTACGAGAATAAAGTCGTGACGCTACGAGAAGAAAGTCGAGAAGGTTGTGACAGTACGAGAATAGTCATTTTCAGAATAAAGTGTGTTATGACTGTAGGCTTCTTCTAATAGTCACTGAGCCTGTTGATCATTTTGCTCACTGCTGCCACCTGGTGGCCGGAGGCTTGTTTTCTGGTCTACAATAATAAAATCCTCCTGCCTCACTATCAGAGGTTTTGTCCTTGAGGGACTAAACTGGTAAATGAACTGGCTTCAATAAAATTAGAGGATCTGAATAAAACCTGAATGTGTGTGAACTGGTTTCCAGATGAGCGTTCACAGCCTTCCCATTGTTCCCGGTCAACACCATCTGCTGTGTTTCTCTTGAGGAGGAGGAGGCGCTGCTGAGCGAGATGGATGTAACGGGCCAGGCCTTCGAAGACATGCAGGAGCAGAACAGCAGGCTGCTGCAGCAGCTACGCGAGAAAGACGACGCCAACTTCAAGCTGATGAGCGAACGCATCAAATCCAACCAGATCTACAAGCTGCTGAAGGAGGAGAAGGAGGAGCTGGCGGACCAGGTCCTCACCTTCAAGACGCAGGTGAGGAGGTGAAAACAGTCTGACAGCACGGAGAAATGACGGTTCAGATCAATTCAGTACGTTTTAAATTCAGTAGATTTTTGTTTGGTGGTGGGACTGGCTTTCAACTCTGAACAGTCTTGAATTAGTATGAGATACAATCACGTTTAATTTCCTTTGGGATCAATAACGTATGTTGGAATTTGAACTGGGAGACATTTTTATATTTTCCATATCAAACCCATCACAGTTTGCATTAGTACATATAATTAATTCTATATTTAATATGCATTTATTTCCCATTTTCATTATTATCTTCATATTTTCACATTTCATGCCGCCCTGGGAAACTGCCCATGTTTCAAATCAAAAACTCACTAATTACATATTGGTAGATATAATTAATGCTATATTTAAAAATTATTCCTGTATGTACAGATTAAATAAATGTATTCTTTTATATCGCCCCATTAATGTCGCCCTGGGAAATGGCCCTTGTTTCCCATATCAAAAACCTTCACAAATTTTATATTTTTACATATAATTAATTCTATATTTAATACATTATTTTAAGTTTTAATAAATTATTTTAAGTTTTAATAAATTAATGACGCATTTAAATAATAATTTCATTTTTTTTTTTCATTTGTTGTGATTTGGCACTCCTGTGTCTCCATATAACTGCGTTTTATGGCTGTAGACGCAGCCGGATGTGTCTAATGTCTGGAGCTGCTTGCTGCAGGTGGATGCCCAGCTGCTGGTGGTGCAGAAGCTGGAGGAGAAGGAGGGAGTCCTGCAGACGACTCTGGCTGCCCTGGAGAAGGAGCTGGCGGTCCGGACTCAGGCCCTGGAGCTCAACAAGAGGAAGGCGAGAACACAACATGAAATCACCATTGAATAACTTTTAATGTGGAAATTATAAAACCTGCAGTAAACAGGATGGATCCCTTCAGCGGGGCGCTGTGTGCCACATTAGCAGCCAGGAATTTGACCATTAGCTTTTGTTTTATTGCTTCCTTGGCGCAGCAGGCGGTGGAGGCTGCGCAGCTGGCGGAGGACCTGAAGGTGCAGCTGGAACACACGCAGGCCAAGCTGAAGGAGATCCAGGTCTCTGTGGCGGAGAACCGCACCGCCCGTGAGAGGGAGAGCAGCAACCTGAAACGGGCACAGGTACGAGACGCTTCCACCTGGCGCCGCAGAATGAGGCTGCCCTGGGCAACATGGCCGACAAAACGTTTCAAATCAGTCCGTATCGATAACTACTGATCCAATTTAGTTTAAATGTCTGAATTTCACTCAGCTTACAGGGACCGATTAAGAAACCGACACAAACATTCCATTTTTAAATGCCATCAAAATCAAACATAGATCAAATATATTGATAAGTAGAGGTGTGCCGAT
>NW_015116871.1:0-13079 GCF_001443285.1 Poecilia latipinna | reverse complement strand
GTGATTGGTATCAGTGATTGGTATCAGTGATTGGTATCGGTGATCGGTATCGGTGATCGGTCCTCATGGGTGATCGGAATCGGAATAGGCAGGAAAAAACCTGATCGGCACATCTCTATTGATAAGTGTTCCAGTGGTTTAGAATCGAAGCAGCTCTAAACAGACGGGTTTTCATCTTGATTTAATGGAACTCAGGGTTTCAGCTGTTCTGCAGTTTTCTGGACGTTTGTTGCATTAATAAATACAATTGATGACAAACGCATGGATGAGTTTCTCTAAAGCTGAGATGCTCCTCAGAAGGCCGTCTTTGTAACCGTCTTTATGTGGCTCTGAATGTTCAGCTTTTTTAGTTCCCAGCTGGAATAACTGAAGCTGTTCTGATTTTAGATCCTTTAGGTCCAAAGGTGATATAGTAAAACCAAGACAAATCTGAACGGGTTTTTAAAGTCTGAACTTTGTCCTGGTTCTGCAGGAGGATCTGTTCGGCTGAGGAGGAAGCTGGAGAAGCAGAAGAAGGTGGAGGTTTACTCTGACGCAGACGAGATCCTGCAGGAGGAGATCAACCAGTACAAGGTGAGGAGAAATGATCGGCTCGTTGATCGGCTCGTTGATCGGCTCGTTGATCGGCTCGTTGATCGGCTCGTTGATCGGCTCGTTGATCCACTTTTCAGACTTCTGGGTTTTTATCTGGATTTTATGTGACAACAGAAACTGTGGAGTGGAAGAAAAATAAAAAATGCAGTTTTCAGTTTGATACAAATTAAAATCTGATATGTGTGGCATGCATATAGATGTTAAAAGGTGGCTGAATATAAGCACACGCCACACTTTTCAGATTTGTATCTGTAAAACTGATTAACTTCAGTATTTTTCTTCTCAATTTCATGAACTTTGTGATTTTTGTAGCTGCTTCATTTTAGAGAAACATTTGGGCCAGAAAATTTTCCCTAGAAACAAATTTGAAACTGAAAAACTATTTTTAAAATTAAAAAGAAACGTTTCATTTCAGCTTCTTGGAGTTAAATTGGGGTCATAAAGTTTGTACTTTTTTTTAAACTATAAAAAATTTACAGTAAAGAATTCTTGAAACTGGAGAATAATTTTAAAACTGGAAATAAAGATGAGACTAAAATAAAAAGTTTAATTTTAGTTATATGTAGCTAAGTTGTGGGAGTAGTGTTTTTTTTTTTTTTTTTTTTTTTTTTTTTAGACTTAAAACTGAGTAATTGTTTTGAAACTGAAAAAATTGGGGGGAAAACTTAATTTTATTTTTTTTTATTTTTTTTTTAAACAAACAATTTAAAGTCTTAAAACTGAAAAAAGTTTAATTTCAGTTTTATGGACCTAATTGTGGACATGAAGATTAAAAAAAATTAAATTGGAAAAAAAATTATTTGATACTTAAAAATGTTTTGAAGTTGAAAAGAAATATTTAAAACTAAAAAACAAGTTCAAAATTACTTTTCAGATTCAAATATTTTTTCTGGCCCCAATGTATCTCCGTACTGGGTTACTTTTGTGACGGTTTGACCTCCCCGCTCAGGCCAAGCTGCGCTGCCCCTGCTGCAACACGCGGGACAAGGAGACCGTCCTCACCAAGTGTTTCCACGTCTTCTGCTACGAGTGTCTGAAGATGCGCTACGACACGCGGCAGAGGAAATGCCCCAAGTGCAACTGCGCCTTCGGAGCCAACGACTTCCACCGCATCTACATCACCTGAGCGGCCGAGCGAGAGAGAAAGAAAGGAGAGACTGAACCAAAGGGGAGAAGAGACCAGAGGGGGGAGCAGGAGGACTGCAGATTCACTCAGACATTTTTAATCTTTGGAAAAGACTCGTTTTATCAGATTGTTTTCCATTTGGTGACCAAACATGGTGATTTATCTGCCTGAGTGTGTTGTGAGCTAGTTTAATAAACACACACCTGTGAGGGAAGCGACGTTCTCGCATGTCGAGCTTTTATTTTACTAGAACTAGTCGTTCCAGGAAAAGAAATGTTTCCAAATTCATCTATTTCTATGGCTGAAAAACCACCTCATCCTGTAGCGCAAGCTAGTCTTTCTATGAAAAACACTTTTTTAAATAGAAAAACTTGTTTTAAAAAACATTGGCGTGTTCTCATTTGGCAAATTTATTTTCGTGCTTTCAATTTGCGCATTAAAAAAACATGCCGCACCGTCATCGTCATACCACTTCCTGTCCTCTTCTTTGTCGTTTCCCCCAGTAGTAACATCCGGTTGTTGATCATGTGACGAGTATGATGTGAAAATGTTCTCATTGCGTTTTTAGCTAAATAAATTTTCTGCAGCCAAAAAATCACCTCATCCTAGTCCAAACAAATTTATGTAGACATTTATTTTATTTTATTTTATTTTATTTTTTTTTTCCAAAATTGGCTTGTTACAATTAAGCAAATTTATTTTCGTTCTTTCAGTTTGCGCAGTAAAAAAACAAACTGCGCCATCATCCTTCTACCACTTCCTGCTGTTGTCTTCTTCTTGGTTTCCGGCAGCAGTAACATCTGGTGTTGATCATGTGACTCGTTTGACGGAAAAAAAATGTTTCCAAAGCATTTTTACAAAATAAATCGACTTTGATATGGCCAAACAACGGCCTCATCCCAACAACGTTTTATAGAAAAATACATGTTTTTTTTCTAAACTTGGATGTTTTCATTAAGCAAATTTATTTTTGTACTTTCAACTTTTTTTGCGTATTAAAATAAAACATGCTGCGCCATCATGCTCCTCCCACTTCCTGTCCTCTTGTTTCCTTTGCTACATGAACCAGTTTGTACAGCTGATAAACCACCTCATCGTAGCACAAAACCTTTTTAAACGAGATTTTTTTATCTAAATTGGCGCGTTTCCAGTTTTTGTATTTTTAATTTGCCCATTTAGAAAAATCTTCCTACCACTTCCTATTTGTCGTCTCCTTCGTCTTTTCCGCCTGTTTAACATCCGGTTGTTAATCTTGTGATGTAAAAAGGTTTCTATTGCAGTTTAGTCAAATAAACCGATTTCTACTGCTGAAAAAACGCACCTCTTCCGAGCGCAAATACTTTTTACTTAAGTTAATTTATTTTTGTTGCTCAATTTGCGCAATCCTGTGATGAGTGGAATCGAAGGTGGTGCAGCCGAAACCTAAACTTTGTTTGGCCAGCAGAGCTGAAACCTGAACGTGTTTCCTACAGAAAGTCCAAACTGCCGGGTTTGTGTTCGTCTTTGCATTGACGACGCCTGAGAGACATCAGCTCGCTTGGCGCGCGCTCAGCGCATACAGGAGTGTTTGGATCACCTTGGGCAAGCTCCTCTGTGTGTGTTCACCCCGTTGCCATGGCGCCTGCCGGAGAGTTTGACACAACATCTGCAGCTTATAGTGCCTCATTACTGATGAAATCACTTGAGTGGAAAGTCGTCCTTCGTGGGCTCCAGGTCCTCCTAGAGAGCTTTCCTAAAGGTTAGCCGTGACAACGGAGTACAAAAACATCTGCCTGCAGCTTAATTGCGCCAATGAAACCTTCCCTCCGCTTTCTGATGATGTGAAGTATTTACTGGGGGTTTGGTGGAGCGTCTGTTTGACGTTAGTTCTTGTGGGAAAGGCAGTTCACACCAAGCAACGCTCATAAGAGGTTCCAGGCTGCGGAGGAGATGAGCGAATGTGGGGAAAGAAGAAAAAGAAAAAAGTTTATCAGGCATTTGGGAATAGTTAGCAGAGATTTCCTCAAGAACTGGAGAAAAAACGGAGTGAGAAAATAACGGCGGGGTTGTTCCAAGTGGAAAGTATTCACACCCCTCCAGCGTTTTCACGTTTAGTCCGTTTAATTTCATCCAACTAATGAAGTTTAACTTGATGGAAGAAAAAAGAAGTTACTCTGTTTACCAAACTTTTTACAAGTGTGTTGCTCATTTTAAAGCCCTTTAAAATGAACTAACATTCAATTCACATCTCTCTTCACAACTCAGTCTGGGATTTCTCCCTTTCACTTGGATTCCCTCTAGTAAAATTTCTAATTCTAAGGAGAATTCTAAGGAGAATTTGTGACTGATGACCTAAAATTTTAGAATTGCACTGTCCCTATGTTATTGTTTATGTGACATAGGCAATTTTATGCATGTGCACAACACTGGAGAGCAAAAAGACGATTCTTCTTGCTATCCAAAGCTGCTGCGGTGGAACAGTCCCTTTAAAATGAAACCTGTTGGTATTATTCATTTAGTGCACACCACAGCAAAACTGTAACTGAACTGAAACACATCAAATTCCACAGCACAGCTACATGTTAAGTTTGTCATAGTCAAGCTAGCATAGCTTCCTTCTTCCTCACTATTTTTTTTTCCAATTAAAACTTTATCCTGCTCTGAGCAGCAGTTCCATCAGCTGTTTGCTAATTGCTGCTGGCTAGTATGAAGGAGCTGCTCTTCGAAGGCGGGGCTAGGTCCACCCAGGAGTTTTGCACAACTGAATGGTTCCCATAGAGATTGAATGATTTCTCTAACATGCATGGAAAAATGAAGGCAACACACCAGGGAAAAATATTATAAATTGATGGGAAGATGAAAAAAGTTAATTATACATGATACCGGCCCTTTAAATGATTAACTTTTCAATGTTTTTGAAACTTACTGAATATCAGATTGAGGTTTGTGGTGATGAACTGTGAAGTTTCAGGCTCTGATCCTGTTTCTGCAGGTTTTGGGTCAATTTAGCACAACTTCAACACAACTATCAGGCTCCGGTTTGGAAACTGCAGCTCTGAGGAGGAGCTGCGTCTCGAAGGCGGGGCTAGGCCCACCCAGGCGTTTTAACAGCTGAATGGTTGCCATGGAGATTAGATGATTTCTCAAACCTGCATGAAAGAATCGGAGCAAAACCCCAGGTTTGTGTTTGATGATGGAATAACAGAACAAGATGGAAAAATGCAGTTAGAAGCCAGAATACATGAGCATGCCACACTTTTCAGATGTTTTTGTCTAAACAGAAAAATAATTAGAAACAAAAAAAATCGCCTTTAAGTTCTGCTTCAGTTTTGTTCTATCAAACAAAATCCAATGAAACACATTGCAGGTTGTAAAGTAGGAATAGTTGTACTAGATTTGTGTTTTATTTTAATTTTTTCCTGCTGTTTGACCAGAAGACGCTGCAGTTCTTCTCCTCTTCGCTACATGAGACAGTAGTGATGCTGATTTTGAGTCCGCTGGCTTTGTTTTTGCATATTTGTGCAGCAGCAGCGGCTACACCCAGCCCCAGACATTAATAACACCACCCTGCGTCAGCGACGCTGTGTCCAAGCAGAAACATCTCCAGCGTCTTCCCGATGAGTTTTACCTTCTGGTAAACTTTCTGTATCGCTCCGTGCATAACGGGATGATTTAACCTGTTAATTAATGTCATGTGTTTCTGCCCGGGCTCCTCTGTTTCCCCCGCTCGGCTCGCTGTGCGTAAGGGACCCCGGCCCCTGCCAGAGTCTTGTGTTTTTTGGCACAAAGCGGAGCATGACGTCTGCAGGCGTGGTAATAACAATGAGGCTGTAAATCCTGGACTACACGGTGTTCAGAGTGGGAAAACACGCAGGGCGTGGCCTGTAAAATGTTACAAATCTATCGGTGCGGAGTGAAACCGCGATACCTGGACTGATTTGTTTGAAAGTTTCGTTTGAAAAATGAAAGTGAAAAAAGTGTGAGACATGAAACCGCGGCGGAGTTTCCTGTGGGCGCAGAGAGTCCGCGCTGCGCCGCAGCTACATAGGAAATGACTCATAGGAGCTGAACTGCGCAGCGTGGGTGTGTGCGCACTATTAAAACACGGCGCAGACTCCTCCGCATGACTCACTCTGATGCTCGCTTTTCCATGCTGAAAACCAGCACGGATTCCTAATCAGATGAACTTTTGGGAATTGCGTGGCCGACAGCGAGCAGCTCTCCTCCCGCACACACCATGGCTTCAGCCGCAGTTTGCGCACTCATCTGCGGATTTATTCTAGCGGCTTCCACCGGGCTCCACGCGGAGAAAAGTGAGTAAATACATTTTAATTTTTCTCTAGTTTAAAACTTTTCCTCCATGTTTCTGGTCCCGCCCGGGTCCGGGTTCGGCGGCGCCTGTTCCCCGGACTGGACTGGAACAATCGCGGCTTTGTCTGTTTGTGGGAACCCGGATCAGGCTGGAGCCGCCAGCGGAGCCAGATAGCTGCTCCGCTTCCTTTACCAGCTGCATTTCTCACCGGTTCCGCATTCCGATGGGCTGATTTCACCGCAGTGCCCTCTGGCTGAGCCGGGCCAGCGCTGCCTGGGTCCATTTTGCACAAAGAAACATTTTCACTCCGCTGGGCTCCAAACACACAGGATTGTTCTGCTTTGAAGTTCGGAGCTAATCCCAGAGGAAAACGGCTCTCAGATTACACTGAGGTCATAAAACCTGGAACCGTAAACAGCCCAGAGTTGTTGAATCTAAACTTTTACTCAGTTTATTGTAGTTACATCTGGACATCAGCTGTTGCTACAACCACCGCCTTCAGACACGCAAACCCAACAGAGTTCAGAGTTCAGGTCACCGAGGCTGTCAGAGGGGAATAAAGCATGAAGACTCCGCCAAAAACTCACATTTTCTAGAAAAAAGTTAGAAAAGTTGAACTTTGTTTAAAAACTCCGAAATTTTCATATTAATCAAAGAAAGTTTATAGAAAAAATAAGGAATTTTCACAGTTTGAAAAGTAAAAAAAATGCTAAAAATCTCTGAAGTTTTTAGATTAATTCAGAGTTTTATTTTATTATTTTTAAATTATATACGAGTTTGAAATAAAAAAAATGTTTAACTTATTAATTTTCAGAATTTCAAAAGAAATTTGAAATTTGGAAATTTGAAATTCTAGAAAAATTTATCAAGATATTTTTTTTCTAGCAAATTTTCGTTCTTGAACTGCAGTTCAGTGTCTTTTAACTTAATGAAAATGTTCAGAATAACTCAAAGTATTTGTCTTTTTACAACCAAACCTTCATAAGTAGATCCACGTTGATGCAGAGATTCACTGAAAAGCTGAATTTACTGAATCTAAATCAGTTTTTATTGAATTTATTAAACTTGGTTAACTATAGCAAACATTTAGGAAGAAATAGACTAAAATCTTGTGTCAGCTATGCTAGCCTGACTTTGATAACCGTAACATGTGGATGGGATGTGGAATTCGGTGTTTTTGTTCATTTAAAATAAATAAAAACTGGTTCCCTAAACACCAACTCTGACAGATGGGAAATGTTTTGGTGTTTTTTGGTGAAACTTAAAGTGGCGTTGTCTGTTTCAACAGTTCTGCGTGTAACGTAACGCCGACGCAGAGCGCGAGAAAAAAGTGGTTTTGATTTCTTTTCAACCTTATTTTTTCCTGCTCTAAATGAATAACACCTTCATCTCATGAATAACACCTTCATCTCATGAATAACACCTTCATCTCATGAATAACACCTTCATCTCACGAATAACACCTTCATCTCATGAATAACACCTTCATCTCATGAATAACACCTTCATCTCCAGGTTTCATTCAGCGGATCATTCCAGCGCGGTGACGGATGGCGGGTAAAGCGATGAGCTTTTTGGCCTCCGCGTTGTGCGCATGTGCAAAATTTTGTGCGATGCAATAACATACAGCTGAGAATAAATTGAATGGACTTTCATGGTGTTCACTAGCTAACGTTACCGTAGCATTAGAGCAGAGGCAGCTTGTTCTCATACGGTCGATCCCGACAGCAGCCATTTTGTATGTATTTCTTTTGCACATTGGAGAAGAGTGTCCATATATTTTCTTTTTGCGGGTCTGGAAGCCGTGGTTCATCCATGATTTACGCTGCGCTTGACTACCAAGATGGCGCGGATCACTTCCTGCTCGGACAAGTGGGAATAAAAAGCTCAGCTGCTCTTAAATCCTTTTTCAGCCGGTTGAGATTATCAGCGTCAGGTTTTGGTTTGATAAGTGTCACAGTGGATCTCTGTCTGTCTCTCTCTCTCTCTTTCTCTCTCTGTCTGTTTCTCCCCCCTCCCCCCGGTTTGAACAAAGATCACGCTCCACTTCCTCCCTGTTACCTTTTGACCCCTGGAGGCGCTGCGCTCCAGTGGGATGACGTCTGCCTGAACCAACCGGGCAGCAGAGCAGCTCCTGACTGTTTGACTCTCTGGCTCCCAGTGACTCTGCTGCAGTGACTCACTCTGCGGGGCCTCTGGAGGCGGTGATGGAGGCCAGGGGCCGACATGCCACTAACATGAGTTTGTGAGCAGGTGGCTCCGGGTTTGCAGCTGAGCTAACAACCAGGCTGTACTCATGTGGTTCTGGTTTCATGTCCTCCTCTGCCTTGTGACTGATGAGACTAATCAGGTGGATGTAAACACTTCCCCGGGATCGGAGCGCTGTGATGGATTTGGCACCGGTTCCCATTCGGCTGTGGAAGTTTCAGGAAGTAGATGATTTAAAAACTTTTCAGGGCGTCAATAGATTTTCAGCCTTGGCTTTCGAAGCGCTGAATCTGGAATCGTTTTCTGATGAAAATGTGTCAGAAAATGTTTTTTTTCAATCTTCCCTTTTTCCTGAGGCGAGAAAGTGGAAAGTGTCCATTTGAACCTGAAGCACAAAATTAATCGGCTCATCTTTAATTGATTGATTGGTTTGGATCTTATTTGTTTATTGATTGGTTTCTATTGGGTTTTATTTGGCCTTCAGGATGAAGAGCATCATCTTCCTCCTCTCCTGCTCCCTGTAACGCTGCGGTCAGGTTCAGGCTTCTGACTGAGCGGGGTGTGAATACTTTCTGGCTGACTTGCTGCTCTGCCGCACATATCAGCTGTCTGTGCAAACCACAAATTTACATACGGCAGGCAGGGTGATGAAAAGAAAAACCGAGTGAACCCCAAGTGGTGACGAAAGGAACTGCAGCTGGAGATCCACAGAAAGAATCTAAAAATCATGTTTGATTATCAAAATTATGACTTTGAATCTCATAATTTAGTTTTAATCTCATAATCTGGATTACCCCAAATTGCTTCTCTCTCTCTCTCTGCTGCAGTGAGAAACAATCCTAACATGAGAACTTCATCCTGATTTGTTTTGTTTTTATGTATTTATATTAACAGTGGAAGCAGAAACTGTTTCTGGTTTGTTGTGAAGTGAAATGAAAGCAGCAGCAAAATGTTTCAGAGGAAGAGGTTAGGAAACCGCTCTGCATCATCATCACCACCATCATCATCATCATCATCATCATCATCATCATCATCATCTCAGAGGAGTTAAACCTTCACTTCACAGAAAGACAAAACCTCATTTCCTGCTTCTTCCTCATTTCACGTCGTCTTACAAACCGCAGTAGATTCTTCAGAAACCTGAGAAGGTTTCATCTCAACTGGATCTGGAGAAACGAAACGAAAAGAGTCAAATCCAGAGTCAAATCCAGAGTCAAATCCAGAGTCAAATCCAGAATGTGATGTTTAGTTTCTGACTTTAGGTTTTTGTGTTTCTGCAGGTCAGTGCCAGACGTCAGAGTTCTTCAGCTCAGACCTGGGGGTTTGTGTTCCCTGCACTTCCTGCAAGCAGTACCCCAAAACCCCGTCCTGCAACACATGTGAGCGTCTGCGCCTGCGTTTGCATCTGCTGAATATTCTAGAATACTGTAGAATATTTAACTTCTGCTCATAAAAATCACTTAAGGCTCCTTTAATCACAACATTTTAGATATTAAAACAATATTTTTCACTGTTTTTGTTTTTATGGAACCCCATTTCTGCCATAAAAGAAAAAATAAAAGCTGTGCTGAATGTCAACATTATAACTGTGAAGCTCAAAAATATGATCTTAAATCTCAAAATTAACTTTGTATCCTAAAATTTTGACTTTTAATCTAATAATTTTGAGCTTGTATCTAAAAATTACATTTTAACCTCAGAATTATGACTGAATGTTAAGATTATAACTTTATATCTGCAAATTATGACTTTTGATCTCATAATTATGAGATTGAAAGTTGATATTATGGCTTCCTGTTGGGCTTTTATTTTTCTTTCATGGCAGTAAGGGCCTTCCGTAGGAAGTGTTTATATGTATAGAAGAGACCAGGTGAGAGCCGCTGCTCTTCCTCCTCTTCCTCGGCGTCACCTCTCCGTCTCGCTGCAGGTAAGCCTCTGGAGGAGACGCCACACGTCTGGAAGCTGGCCGCCATCACCAGCTTCTCGGTCCTCGGCGTGGTTCTGATCGGCGCCGCTCTGATCATCGGAGTCATGATGCATCGACGCAAATCACACAAACGACCTCTGAGAGGTAGAACCCGATTTTAAAAACTTTTCTCCTCCAGCTTGATGTGGGAAACTTTGAATCTCAGAAATATGAAACTGAATCTCAACGTTTTTTCACTCATGATCTCTGTGAGGTAAAACTGGGTTTTTAAAACATTTCTTCTCCATCTTGACGTGAATCTGAGACGACAGAGCCGTGACCTTTGACCTTGAAACGTTTTTAAATGAACATGAACAGGGTGTGAAAACTTCCTGCAGTTATCGGTTATAATATTGCGATGATTTGAGCTCAGAGTTTATTTTCTGATTTCTACAGAACCCATCGAAGAGACGGCGGGGCCACTTTACCAAGCTTAAACAGCCGAATAGGTATTATTATTATTATTATTATTATTATTACTGTTTGCACCGTTTTACACTGTAATCTCTTTACACTGATGCTACGGACAGTTCAGTGGTTTGTGACTCAGAACTTTAATCTTAATCTGACTCCAGGATGAATTTTAACATCTACTGCAGAGCAAATCTGTTTTACACAAATATCATGTAAAATAATCTGTTTTATATTCTGTCATAAAATAAATGTCACTTTACGCCTGAACTGTTTGGCGCAAAGGGCTGAGACGATAAACTAATGATCATGTGTCTGTTTGAACCTGTTTTTAAGATGTTTTTTAATCGGCGGGTTCTCTTGCGCAGCCTCATCCCACTCTGGAATCAGATGTGACCGAACCACGGAGCCTGAGGAACCTCTGGACGACGAGCCGCATCCCGAACCTCGGGGCTGCGGCTCCGGCTGCAGACGGACCGATCTTTATTTATTGGACTGTTGGTGAGGAGATGAGCTCAGTTCTGAACGGGTCCGGCAGACAGCAGGCGACCCGCTGAGCCTCTGCTCACCTTGTAGGAATAGTAACAACGTTATACGCACTAGTTTGGTATCCTGTCCAGGAAATGTCTGTCTTTATTTTGCATTAACTGAGACTCCAACCTGGAGGCCCTTGGTGGGTTTCCAGACGTTTGATTCCGTTAAGACTTCGACCCGTGTTCTGGTGTGAACTCCGGTGACGTGGCAATGCGATGCGATGCGATGCGATACGGCCTCTAACTGCACACGTGAAGAAGACATACTGTTCGGCACATTAAGGCCATTTGAATGTAGCGAGCTTTAGGAGAAACGTCCCCAGTACGCACCGGCTGGACTGTCCTCATGCACTCTGGGCCAGGCTTGCAAAGGGCTGACAGGCAGTAGCCCAGAGCGCCACGTTTAGGGGGCACCCCCCAAAAAGTTTTTTTTTTTTTACCTCATATTAAACGCAGGCGCTCATTTTGCATGTGGAGTTTTTTAAATATTGTTTTTTTTTTAATAGTTTGAGCAACACTCAAATATTAAGATGATGAAGTTGCATCTTTTTGGACCAACATGGCGCCCCCTGCCAGATGTTTTTACCCAACCAACCAGCAGTTTGTACCTGCTAATTTGTCAGTGTTTGTTAGAGTCCCCCAGTGGCATTTAAAGGGCCGGTGTTAAAAATATCCTGCTGTATCTTTCCATCATGTTACGTTTTCCCACGGAATGTTGCTTCAATTCTTTCTTGCATGTTTGTGAAATCCTTCAATCACCATGGCAACCATTCAGCTGTTAAAACACCTGGGTGGACCTAGCCCCGCCTCCTCCCACTCGGCTCCTTCAGACTAGCCAGCAGCAATTAGCAAACACGTCTTATAGGAGCTGCTGCTCAGAGCAACCCTGGTAAAAATGTTGTTAAAGGGGAGCCATGTTGGGATGACTTCCTGGAGGCGGAGCTTCAGAAAGAGCAGGAGCTTCTTAAAGAGACAGAGGCCCAATTTCAAGGCGTTAAATCAGGAAGTCCAATTTCTTTTAATACCATTTTTATACCAACAGGAGTTAGTTATTTACTTACTAACTTGATGATGCTACGAAATAGCATTATGTGGCAAGGAAATGCATAACCCTCCTTTAAATTCCTTTTAAGACATTCACAGAAACTTTCATTAAGAGAGAAATAAATAAAATTACATCCAAACTAATTATACTATTTTTGAGTTATTTTCATGGAGCAAAATAATCCCTGACATTCCTTAGGGGGCGCTGTATTTTGTAATTTACACCTGTAACAGATTTGTTATTTTTATTATTTTAATTTTTGGGGGGTTTGGGCTCCAAACCGGTCTCCAGCCCAGGGGCCCCTATTCCTCTAAATCCGGCCCTGTTTTCACTGTTACTGCATCTCCAGAGACCAACAGACTGTTTGTTAATGACTTTTTGGCTCGTTCCAGCGCTGTTGTTCTGTTTTTACTGTTCCTGACTGTCAGAAGAGGCTGCTCACATCCGCGTCTCGGCGCTTGCAGGACAGGATGCGTGAAACACTAGACACTCACTCCAAACTGCTAACATGTGGGAATGCTGCGAGGAATGCGCTGCGGAGCGGGAAATAACCTACAGTGTTTTAGTTGGAGCTCCTCCTCGCGACCTGGACGCTCTTCCCACATGTTTCTGTGACTTTACGGCTAAAAGCAGCAAAATAAACGTGTCAGAATGGATTTATTCACTTCTATACTAGATTTTCTATCGGATTGTAACAGACGTGGTTTTTAAGAACTGTTGAGCTAATTTCAAGGTAGTTTTTAACTGCATTGAGGAATCACTTCACAAATAGTTTTTTTATTTTTTTTTAGAAGATGTGTATATTATTTATTTTTATAAGCGTCTCGCAGCGCAGCAACACACCGACTGTGAGGAGAGAAGTGCATTTCAAAGGGACTCCAGTGAAGGTTTTTAGTGAAATGCTG
>NW_015116870.1:19461-27448 GCF_001443285.1 Poecilia latipinna | reverse complement strand
GGGCCTTGAGTTTGACACGTGCGGTAAAATCAAACGTACCGTCTCAACAGAAGCTTAACATCTTCCACTTTGATAGTTTTTCTGTTTGCGTGAGCCGCATACGTCTCCAGGTCCTCAGCAACACGGTCGAAGAACTTATCCATTCTGCCACAAAGTCAATAAGCATCGATTACAAAAGTAAAAACTGTTTGTGGTTATTTCTGCAGAATCAAAGTCCAACAAACAACGGGAGTTAAAAAAATGCTTTTCAGAATTAAGTTGCTGATTTTTTTTTTTTTTTGGAAAAACAAAACAAGTATAATTTTTGTTACATCTCATTTAGGACGGGGAAGACATCTGCAGAGACTTTTGTTTTGGCGAAGTGCTTGAAGACACTCATCAGGTAGGTCTTTGGTAGGACCGTTTTCCTCCTGGACAGCCCAGTTCGCCGCCGTCTCGCCTGCTTTGGTTTAGCTGCAGGTAAAGCTTTGCTTGCACTACTGCAAGGATAAAAAACAAGCAGTAAGTAGGAGAAACGTTAGATTTCACCGGGGAAAGCTTGTTCAACGCTGCAGAAAGAAATGCAACTTGCCTTGCTGGGAGATTTTTAGAAACTGAAGGCAATGCTGGAGGACTGGAGGTAAAAAACTTTATTTTCTCTCTGACAAAAGCTGGCGTCTTGCCTAGGAAATCTGGATTTTAAAGAATCCAAATTATGATCACTTTTTAAGTATGAAGAATCACACAAACTAAAAGGTAAGAGCCTTCACCTTCATTATCATCCTCCTCCTCATCCGACTCTTCCTCATGTTCTCCGGCTTCCTCTGCAGCAGCTTCAACATCCTCCTGCTGCCTGCTGACCTCTGCATCATGGCTGACATGGAGGAGGTGGAACGAGGCGTTTTTTCTGTCCGCAGGATCGTTTTCATCCCAGAAATCTTCGTCCAGATGTTGGAGCGAAGGTTTAGTCCAGTCTGGTTTTCCAGTCTGATTCTGAATTCTTTCCAAACTGGTGTTCAAACCCAGAGCACTGTAGCTTTTGGACTTCATGAATGAGTGAGCTGTAAAAATAAAACAGCAGGAATTTGTTTTTTAAAAAGAAAAACACATTTGATTCTCCTTTCTTCATCTTTTTTCATCCAGATCCATATGCACCTGTTCTAAAAAATGTTTTCATAAAGTTACGTAGCAATACGACTAATTCTCAATTAATGGTTTATTAGATTAAAATTAGTTCCAATCTTTTGAATAATAACGTCCGCTTTGACCTTCTTTTAGTGTTGTAGTTTGACCGCCATCCGGCAGAGGGCGCCGCTGGTACAGAATCAAAGATGGCGCCCATAAGGGAACGGTAAACAGTAACGGTCCAGACAGAGTCCGGTACGGGATGCAAAATATACTTTCTACGGGTCGGCTTTGGAATAAAAACACTCAACAAAATCCTTTAGTTTTCACCTTAATAGCGCTCATTTAGCCGAGCTGCGTCAATTACTTATTCAAAAATGACCGACGTGCTACGAAGGGAAAAGGAGGATCCAACAGTAAAATGTAGCCTAATGGTCATCTAAGGTTAAAACTTTTCCCCATTAATTGCATCAACATTCCTTCTACAGCAGCCACAGGCCACTGTGGTGACCATATCTCTGTTAATGGGGGATTTAATGTTTAATTTTTCTATTTAGCAGCCTAAGAGGTTCCTGTTTAGTTATTTTATAAATATGTTTAAGTTTAATAACGTGAAAACAACAAAATGTTCAGTTTATTCAGTCAGTATTTAATACAGCTGACACAAAATAATGTTAAATTAAGTATACTAAGAAAGATTTAGGAAAGACAGTCATACCTGTTGATACCAGAGGTTTTTAAGAAAATGGCCGCCTATCGATAAATCATTATTCGATCGATAATATCAATCAACTTTAGATAAACTCAAATTGATAACTTGGGTAAGAATTTGAGTTTGGGTTGTAAAGGTTACAGATGAGTAGCTGTACCTTCTGTCGCCGTGACGACGGGCAGAACAAGGCCGCCCTCTGAGCGAAAAGCCCTGCGACTGATGTGTCGCTCTTCCTCCTGATTCCTCTCTTCATCGTTATCGTCTTCGTCAGTCTGACGATCGGCTCCGTCCGACTTTTCCTCGTCGTCACGTTGGAGTTGATAAACTTCTTCTGATCCACCTTCATCCTCGGGATGAGATCCAGCCGCAGCCTCCTCTTCCTCAGATGGAGAAGCTGCTGCAGCGTTTTCAGGAGGACCGTCCTCTTCCTCAGTCTGAGATTGCTCCACATCTTTATCCTCGGCTTGAGAGGTCGCTGCAGCCTCCTCTTCCTCAGACTGAGAATCGGCTGCAGTCTCTTCCTGAGTTGGGGATTGCTCCTCACCTTCATCCTCCTCAGCTGCAGCCTCCTCTTCCTCAGAAAGTCCTTCGACGTCTTCAGACTGAAAATCGGCTGCAGTCTCTTCCTGAGTTGGGGATTGCTCCACACCTTCCTCCTCAGCTTGAGAACCCACTGCGGCCTCCTCTTCCTCAGAGCCTCCTTCGACGTCTTCAGACTGAGAGTCGGCTGCAGCCTCAACTCCATCATCCAGATCAAAAGTCTGGAATCCAACTGCATTGTCCTTTTCCTCAGGTTTTGATGAAACATCTTGTGTTTTATCAACATTTTCTTTGCCTTCATCTTCCTCCATGTTGGTCACAACTTCTTCTTCTTCAGCCGATTTCTGCCTTTCCTCCTCCCTGCGCTCCTCCTCCTCCTGTATGTCTCTCTGGAGCTGAGTCGCCATGATGGTGGGTTTGATGGAGAAGTTGGAGGTCATGGCGTCATGCTGGTCGTACAGAGCCGTCTGGCAGTTCACGATGTCAACCGTGACGTCAGGCTCGCTCAGTTTGCTCAGACCCAACGTGATTCCCGCCAGGTTTGTGTCTTCGCCGCCGACCTCTCGCCCCTGCAGTGCCTCACGGCTCACATCTGGAACACAAAAAGAGTCGAAATAAAAAGGAAAGTTATTGTATTAAGTCTAGAGATGCAAAAAAAAAAACAAAAAAAAGCTACGGCGGACCAGATTTGGTCCCCGGGCCTCAAGTTTGACAGTTTTGCTGGAAAGAATCAGAAAAATGAAATGAACAGAAGCTTTAGGTTGCAGTGAAAAGACAGAATCACCTCCCATCTGCTGCTTGCTGAGGGCAGCACTGAACTCTTCCTCTGTGATCTTTCTGCGGTTTGAAACTCGTCTCTGAAGGCCTCTCTTCTCAGTGTGAACGTCAACAAACGGGGTTTTCAGACTCAGGGAGGAGGAGCTGAGAGGCAGAAGGAACATGCAGATCATTTTATACTAAATAAATACAGGTATTTCACTTGGAAGTTGTTGTTTTTTTTTTAACTTTACCTCGACAGGGAAAGAGATGAATGATCACCTATTGAATTTTCTGGTTCTTCTTCAGCATCTATAAGAATAAAAATCCCCAAAACATAAATATAACGACTCTGTTAACTCTAGAGTCTGTATCAGCACTGGGTCAAAAGTAAAAATGTTTACAATCTTTCACAGAAAAATGAATAAGTAAAGTTTAACTTTACTGTTTTCACCTTTAAGTCGTTTTTCAAAAGCGGTGACGTTGAGGCTCTGACGCGGTCTCTTCCTGCTCAGGCCCTTAGCGGCGCTCACAGTGTTCCCCATTGTCACATCCGGCAGATCCAGATCCGACAGGTCAAAACTGGACACAAAAATAAACACATAAATGTACAAACAGTGAACATAAAGGTGCTGAGAAACAGAAAAATGTTAGATTTTACACCAAACAGTCATCTTGAAAACACCTAGAGTGACTTCTAGTAGCTGTATTGTCTTTTGAAGGAGGCTGCAGCTCTGCAGGGGCAACTTTGTCATGAACCACTGGGGACTTCGCAGGCTCTGAAAAGCAGAACCAAACGACATGGATGTAAAGAGGAAAACAAAAACAACAGCCTCACTGAGAACCAGAGAGGCGGATAAATCCACTCACCTGTCTGCAGGATCTTCCTGAGTAAATGCCTGGGAGTTTCTCCATCGTCAAACATCATGGAGGAGGAGGGAGCTTGCTGTCTGAGCACAGCGGAGGCAGTTCTTCGCTTGAGAGGCAGGGATTTCCTGGTTATATTCTGAAAACAAAAACACAGTTAGATTTAGAGGGTTAAACTGACGGCACCTTACACAGCCGAGTCGTTTCTGTTCTTCTCACCTCCTGGATTTTGTTCCTCAGGCTGCGTCGCAGGATGTTTTGTGGCGTTTGGGGCTCAGCATCTCTCTTGCTGCGCCTACTGCTGCGCCGCGGCTCGCTGCTACCTGCTGCGTGGGGCTCACTGACATGCAGACAGAGAAGAAGAAAATTATCCGTTTTCAATCAAAATTCCTATTTTTGCACCTTTCAATTCTTAAATTTAAATGACTTCTGAGATGTTTGCACACTCATAAATAAATACACTGGATTGGAGTCAATGTCACTTTACTAGTCAAGATATAAGAAATGCTTTTCATACAGCAATACATGGATACAATCTGTCTATGGATGTTGTCTGCTCTCCACAACATGCATACAGAGTCTTTTTCTTGGTGCGTTCACTGACAGTCTGTAACATAAATGTATAGGCACTGCCTACAACTTCCCATTTATTAACACAACTAACGCATCTATTTCTATTATATCTTTATAAGACTGGATATGGTTACAAAACAAACAAAACTCTTAGCAAATTGCAGCAAAGAGTAACATCTTAAAGTCAAAGTGTCTTTTTACACAACATGTCTGTCACAATAAGCAATAAATAAATTAACTACATAATAAATTAAAAATAAACTCAAGAATTCTATTTGTAAAATGAATATTTTTTCTCTTTTTTTCTACCAAAAACTGGAAGACAAAAGTCTTCAGTCTGCTGCTTTGGTCTCAACCAGCCGTTTTTTGTTGTTTTTGTTTGTTTGTTTGTTTTTTGGGGGAGGGGGGTTTAAAGGACAATTTGTTTACAGAGACTTTATAATTCATTTTATTTGCTGTTTCTGTTGTTTTGTTTATTTTTGGATACTTCAAATTTATTACAATTTAAAGCTTATTGATGTTTTGAGAATGTGTTCTTGCGTTATTATGCACTTTCCTTAATAATACTAGAAAATGGTCTCAAAACAAAGTTATCGTTTATCGCAAAAACTTCTGGGACAATTTCTTGTGCAGTAAATGTACATTGTTGTCAGACTTTTTTCAACAAATGAGAAAACACTGTGATAAAGTCTATACTGACTCTTAAATTTAAAGACTCGGTAAAATACCAAAAGGGTTTATTACAAGCTTATGGCGTTTGTTAGAGAAGTGAAAATAGGTCGTATTTATCAAAGATAATTGTCCAAATATACACAGGAACATACATAAATCTATGTTTTTACTACTTAATCTATACAGAAAATCTGTGTCTAAGCTGGAGAAAAGAAAAAAATTATAGTACAACGCTTTCCTGGCTAAAAAAGGGTCCAAATAAAAGGACATAGTAACGATAATAGGAGTGCCGATGATTGTGGTCATTTGTTTAGAAGGCAGGGTGTTGTGACGGGGTTTGTCATTTACACTTTGAAACTATGCATTAAAAAAACAAACACTGTTTCTCCCTGAAAGAGAAGACAGTACCTGCTGCCGACCGGAGTCCTGGGCGGCTCGGTGATCAGAATTTGCTTGAGGAGAATTCGAGGGGATAAATCCTCCGTGGAATCCATTAGCCTGCCGAGCTAAAACCAGCTAACAAACCTCAGAGAAACTCCGTCTGACAACAAGCTGAAGCTACAGACAAACTGTCACAACAGCGCTAAGTTTTACCAACCAAAGAGAGCCAAAGACGGCGTAAATTACTGTCACTCAGCTCTAAATTACCATGATATTCGCATAACTGTTTTATGGTTCAACATCAATGTTTTTACCAACGGTCCCGCGCTATATTTGAGCGAAGTCTCGCGATAAGAAAGTTTTACCCTGCTTCTTCTTCTTCAACGTGGCGTGCTTCGATTGGTGGGTTGCTGCCCTCTAGCGTCTGAATACTGAACTGAAAAATGTAGCTTTTTGTGATTTTCTTGCATATTCGTCACGACAGAAATCTATTCTAATGAGACTACTACTTTTCAATTATTCCTCATTAAAATTAGTTATTAAACCTACAACATACTGTTCAATGTAATTTAATTGAACTTGTTTGTTTTTAATTGTATTTGTGTTGCATTATTTATAATAGTCTCCATTCCTCATGTAAAATAAATTTTTATTAATCTGTGTGGGAAGTTCATTGTGTACATCTACTTATCCATACAGAGTCAATGACTCCAGGTAAAATAAAATAAAAAATATGATATGACAAAAGAGCCAAAGCTCTATTTGAGCTCAAGAACTGTGTTTTATTTTTCTTTCTTTGCAACCCTGCAGTTTTTCAGCAGAGGTAAATTTTGCTGTAGATAGGAGATGAAGCTCTGTCTCATAGTTTGTTTTTCGTATAACAGTCACATCTTGCTTCACGTCCAGTTGCTCCTTGCTCCACTTTTGAGTGATATTTCCCAACTCCTGCAAGTCTTCCAGGCGGGTTCAGTTTCCTGTTTACTAATGATAGTGTTTTATACTAGTAATAGAAATCCTCTGCTTCTGACAGGTCAAAGTTTGCTTTAAAAGTCACAGCTTCCACTTGGCTGGCAATGCTGTAGAGCAGCTCACTGCTGAAATGTAAATATTAGTGTGAAAGCAGAAGCAGTGACATTTTAACTTGGAGAAGAAACAGCTCCAGGGTTAAATACTCAACCTTAATGTTAAGTAAAAACCAAGTGATGTCAATATTGTTAGCCTTTAATGATTAGATGGGAATTTTTAATGACAAAATCTGTCCAATTCTATGTGATTTACTAAGAGCTGCAGTTATAGTTCAAAGGTTTTGCTGAATCAAATGCAATTTAACACATGTGAAGGAAGAAATAATTTAAAAAGGATGCAAGTAAACAAAAAACAAGAAGAAGAGTCTAATATCTCTGATCCGTTGCCTTTTGTGATTCAGCAGAGGCATGTTTTCAAATAAACTTGCTTTGGGGAGGGACTTATTTTTAATCTTGATTAGATAATTATTTACCACAAAATGCAAGACAAACTGACCGTGACGTTTTCTGTCGGAGAAAAACTAATTGAGGATTCAAGTAAAAGTTTGAATAGTCGCCCCGACTACAGCTGTGATTATAAAACCTTTGGTTATGTAAACAAAAACATACCAGTGAGGTTAATCATTTTAATTGTTTTAATAATTTACAACACATAAAAGAAAAAAAAGAATTTCTCAATAGAAAACAGGTGGTAGCCTGCTTTTATTCAAACTTGTATAGGTTTATGATCCCTTTCCTGATAATCAACTGCTCAATGACCAACATTCAACTTGTACTTTGGCAAAACAAAAAAGTGCATAAACTCGGCACCCCGGTTGTGGAAGGACCTAGAAATCTGGCCGGTCCTTCTTCAGTTTGGAGTAATCCATGTTGACTCTGAAAAACTGGAAGAGTGAGAAAAAGAGACGTGAAAGGACACAGTCAGGGTGAGGAAGGCAACATGGACTTTGACGCATGATAAGAGCACAAGTTGTGCTTTAACCTGACATGAAGAAATAAGAGCTATTAACGAGCATGTGTTTTATTTTAATGTCTTACTTTGTACTGCTGATTGGGCTCCAGCTTGTTCCAGGGCTCTGGGTTGTTTGTGCGATCCCACCTGAAGATGACATATTAGAGGTTAAAATATGATGATTTACAGAACAAAAAAATCTTAAAGTCACACTTTATATGGTGTTACACTGCAAAAACACAAAATCTTTACTAAGTATTTTCGTCTTGTCTCTTGAAATAAGACAAAATTAACTTACAAATAGCTTTTTTTTTTTAACAAAATACAGGAGTTTGGTTTAAGTCAATAATTCCCTAAAATTCATGAAAAAGTTCTAGTTAAAGTTTAAAAAGAATATTAAAAATC
>NW_015116870.1:0-15513 GCF_001443285.1 Poecilia latipinna | reverse complement strand
GATTTTTAATATTCTTTTTAAACTTTAACTAGAACTTTTTCATGAATTTTAGGGAATTATTGACTTAAACCAAACTCCTGTATTTTGTTAAAAAAAAAAAGCTATTTGTAAGTTAATTTTGTCTTATTTCAAGTCTACTAAGATATTTGCATAAGAAACTAAACTAAAAACTTGGTAAGTTTTGTGTTTTTGCAGTGCAGAGATACTTACGAGACGTCGGGATTCTTCAGAGCCAGTCTGGCCAAGTACAACATGCTCATCGTCGTTCCGCCACCGATGAAGACGAAGAGGGGAATCAGCTGTAGGAAACAAACAAACATAAGCAGATAATATGATAATAAAGCTTTATTACATTGAATAACAGATAATAACATAAACCCATGTTATTTCACATATATGTGAAGACTATATGTAAATAGTCTTTATGTGATGCAAAACAATAGATTTTTTTTCCACCTTTAATATTACATACGACCTGAACAATTAAACTTAATAAAGCATTGAAAATCCCAGATCATAATACCACCCCTACAGGTTTTACTGTAAAATTGAAGAAAAGGTAAATGGCTTTTACTTGTATAATGTTTTACCAAGTCAGAGGACTCCAAAGCCCTTTAATCTACATTTAGTAATTTATACATTTACACAACGGATCAGGGATTCAAACCAGCAACCCAATGGTGCCAGTGGCAATTTCAGCCCAAAGATTATGTTTGGTTTCATCCAACAAAGTTTTTACAATATTTTAGCCACGCCTAGATGCTTTCTCTGGAAGAAAAGGCAAACCTTTTTCTTAGTACAAATAAACTGTGAATATAAGTGATTCCTGTTCCATTGAAAACAAAGTACGTAGTTGATCCCTGTTATAACCTGTTTCTATTACAAATGTGCACAAAACGTTGTTGATATTCCACTAACGTAACCCCCCACCACCACCACAATTTCGCAATTGCAATGTTTCTATTAAATAAATAATACAGTTAAAGTAAGTTTGTTCACGCTATAAGACATTAAAAGACGTGCTCAGCAATCATCCTCCTAACACTTCCTGTAGTCTTCGTCATTTCCGCGAGTAGCAACATCCGGTTGTTGATCACATGACTCGTGTGATGCGGAAAAAAGACACTTCTTTTGATTCAGCCGGAAAACCACCTCTTTTTATAAACATTCTCTTTTTCGAAATCAGCGTTTCGAAAAACGTACATTTTTCGAATTATCGTTAAATAAACCTAATTTATTTCCATAATTAATCGCTAATGTCGCTGTTTAGCTAAGATATGCAAATAGAGGGCTGAGTTTTATTTTTGGGTTGACGACATTCACTGCGTGAATCCAAAAAGTTATTGAAATTATATCAAAAGGTTCACAAAAACAAAATATCTTAATCGGTTGAAGTGGGTGGAATAAGGGGTTTTGAAATCATTTATCCATTAATTTTGGTGGGGGGTTGTTCTTCTGAGGTTGATTGAATTTTATTTTCAGGTTGGAGATTTGGTGTGATAATCAAACATTTCACGACAAAATGCCTCAACCAGCTAAATAAACTGGCAAATGAGTCACCGACCAGCAGAGGACATAAACATATCAGTGGTCTATTTATATGGTGTCTGCCGTAAAGCAGACTGTTTCACCCCGTCGTCCTTGGAAAAATAGACTTCAGTCAGGCCTGTATGGATATCATACGTGCTTTTGCGACCACCACGCATGGCTGCGGTATAAATCCCCTCATCTGGATCTTTTCCGGCTGGGAAATCCAGAATAAATCTGGCAGATGTGGCTCCTGAGTGTGAAGTGCAAATCAGCGCAATTCATTTGTTTTTACAAAAGAAATTAACCCAATTTAGGTGCGGTCGTGTTTTAATCATCCATTCTTTTCATTTCTTGGTGGTTTTTGTATATATAAAAATAAGCCATTTAGGTCTAATTTTAGGATTAGACCTAAATTTAAGGTAACCCAATAATTTAAGGTTATTGGGAGGGAAAAACCTCCCAAATATTTGCGTTCAGATCCCAATAATGTGGATACATTTTTATTTTTATAATAGTATTTAATAAGTGATCGCCCTTTTCTTTGTAATTTACGGAATGTTTCAGAAATCGGGAGCGCGCCTCCCCCTCAGCGCGCACTTTCAATGTCAAATAAAGATAATTAGCACAGAAAAAAAATATAAATTACAGGATTTGAGACTTACAGAGGGGTGACTCTTCATCTGCTTCCGGACGACCGAGAACATGGACATAGTGGCGGGTTTTTAGCAACAACAACCGGAGTCTGTTGGGTTTTTAGGAATCTGCGGACAAACAGGCAGCGCTGCTGCGGATCTTCTTTCTGCAGGCCTGGAGGCACGCAGCGCTGCTGAACACCCTCCTCTGCTGCCAGCCAATCCCAGCCGGGGACGAGAACCCGGGTTACACCGCGAGGCTGCGGACCTCTTAAAGAAAACTCACCTGCTGCCGCCCGTCACTGCCTTCACAATCACATTCTCACATTTTGCCCGTTACAAACAACAAGTTCGATGCATTTTAATAAAAAATACTTGGTTTTTATTTTCAAAATAAATAAATCAAAGAATTGAGCCAAAACTCCATCAAAGTACTCCTTTATATTTGAGCACCTTTTCCTTCCACTCAACTTTCCATTCATACACTTGGACAAAAAAAAAATCTCTTTATTGTTATTGTACAACATTCTAATTTCTATGATGATAAATACATGAAATATACCACTTTGTTTAACTGAATTACTATTAGAAATTAACTTTTAACTATATTATGCTTTACACTTAGTAAAGTCAGTGATGTTTAACATTTTGTTCACAAACAACTGGAAGGAAATGTTATTACTTGTATTTACTTACATAGAAGGAAAACAGCTCAGACTACCTGAGAGTTGCTGATTCTGTAAATCAAACTAAAATGGTATCAAATATTTGGGGGGAAAAACATACAAATTTGACCAAGTTTTGTTCTAGTTTCTAGTGCAAATATCTTAGTACAACTGAAATAAGACAAAACTAACTTAAGGTAACCAACATCGGTAAAAATGTTTTGTTATGCCAGTGGAACTAGAACTTTTTCATTAATTTAAAGCAATTATTGACTGATATCAAACTCTTATGTCTTTCTGAAAGTTAGTTTTGTCTTATTTCAAATGTACCAAGATATCTGTACAAGAAATTAGAAGAAAAACTCATTTAAAAAATATAATAAAGCCTCAAAATGCCCTCATGGGTCACGCACCAGCAGAGGGCGCTAAAGAGTCGGAGTTTGCATTTGCTGTCAGATCTGAAAACTTCAACATGAAATGCAGAAGTTTTAACAACTAGTTTTTATTTTACATCAGTACAGAAGAGACCCAGTCGGGGTGTCCAAAGTGTGGCCCGGGGGCCTTTAGTGGCCCTTGGACTGATTTTGTGCAGCCCCCTCAAACTGCAATTCAAAAGTGATGCAAGTTTTTAATACAGGTTAAATAATTACCAACATAATTTTCTGACAAAGTATTCATCTCGCTATAGATGAATACTTTAAACTTTAAAAGAGAACATAAATCTACATTTATCCAGAGACCTTTCCTGAAAAAAACAAATTAGGTTTTCTTTGCTAAATATAGCAAGTTTTTAAAGAAAGTGACCAAAATTCTGTTGTTACTGAAAATAGTCAATCAAGCCAAAAAAAATAAGAAAAGTCAAACCTATAAGACTTTTTTTAAATACAAGAAATGTGCAAAAGCTACAATCATGTAATCGTAAAGAGAAAAAAGTAGGAAGTAGGAAATTTCTGCCAAGAGTCAAATTTTAAATTAATCTCAGAAAATTCCTACATAAAGATTAGAACATTTCTGAGTTTTAAATGTTGAAAATGTTTGACTTTTGAAAGTTTTTTTCTAGAAAATTTCTGAGATAAATCACTAAACTTCTGAAGATTTTGGCAGAAATTTACTCTGCCTTTTACTTTAATAATAAAGTAAAAGGCAGAGTATTTTATTTACAATATCCCTAATCCCTCTTAACTTTTGGATCGACAATAAATATCCATTTTGAAAAATTAAAAATGGAAAAAAAAAAAAAGGGCTACTTTATTTGCTTGATTCTAGGTTGCTTTTTTTGACAGATGTGGTAAAAAAATTTGAGCTAAGTGGAGAAATGACAGAAACCAGAGTTTATCGTCACACTATGTTTATGTGGACAGAACACAGAACCTGAGAAAACAGCAAATTCCCAACATCCAAACAGAAAGGAAGCATTTTGTATCAACAACTCTATTCTGTATTTTTAATAATAATAATATAAAAAAAACTACAAGTTAGTCAAAAGATCAATCAAGTCTCCATCACCATGCTCACACACTCACACACACATAAATCTGTCAGACACTTTACCCAGAAATGTGTAAAAAGTGGGGAAAAAAACAAACATCCTCTCCTGGAAGTGCATAAAACTCCACCCGATGATGAAAAACCTGCCACAAACGAACATCAACAAAACTAGAAATAACAGGAGATTTTTTTTTCCTTTTAGCTTATGCTGCAGGTAACTGATAAAGACGTACAAAATACACTTTACTACTCTTAAGATTTACAAAGAAGTACAAAAAGAATGAAAGTAAAAAAAACAAAACAAAGAATTGCAACTCGAAGGTAGCAGTTCAATCTGTGCAAACATGTCTACCGGAAATAAAACTAGTTGATCGACTTGTCAGCTTGGCAGAACGAAAACATATCAAAGCAAACATGAAAGGCGACACATCTATACCACTAAAACTGGTTAGGTAGTCAACTGGGCCGTGAAACCTCAAAACTATCAACATGGCGTCAAAAACACACCTACCTGGTGTGTTCTTGATACACCAACATCGAAAAACAACATCTTTAACTACTAACTCATACATATTTCTACAAAAACAACAAACTACCTTAAAGCAGGAAGCTGAAGCTCTTGGGTGTAAATGCTACCCAACTCCAACAAACGGAAATTTCCCTACGGCCAAGTATAATAAAACAAAATAAGTGATTTCATTGTCTTCTCTTGAGTCAAGCAAAGATTACCAGCTGATTTGTCATGCACTAGCAACATCCAGTTACACATAAATATCTTTGAATACCTACAAAAAGGAAGAAAACTCATTTTAATAATAAGTGAGTGTTCTCAGAAGACCTAGACTCCTGATATTTTGGACAAACGTAAAAAAAGAGGAGGATCTAGGCAGGAAGTGAAGTCAGTAAAGTCAAAGCTCTGTTTCATGTTGTTTTTTTGGCCATAAATTTCTTTGGAAAATAAAACTGATTGACCCAAATTGAAATGTTTTGAGTTCCTGGAAGGAAATTGTAGCTTATAAAGTCTTTCCTTTGGGTTTCGACGGAGCTCAGAAGTGTTCATACCCCTGGTAAAATGTCGTTTTTTAAAGGAAATCCTGATAAGTAACCAAAACTTTCCACTTTTAGAGCGACATATTCTGAACTGATCCGTTGAAAAGAAAATATTTTTTTGGGGAAAAAAGCAGCAATGACCTCTTGTTTTGATTGCATTCAGATTTTCTACCATCTTTCTGGTGAATCTATTAGCTCATTGTTTAAAGGTACCAGTCATAAGAAGGCTACAAATAAAATTCCTCAGCATTATTTTCCATAGCATTTCACCAGGAGAAAGTTATCCAAAAACAATAAAGCCAAACCAAGAATAAAGCAAAACATGAACCTGTCAGGAAGGCAACAGCAGCACTGATTCTGTATCAGACGATATATTCTATTGTCCATATATCTAGACTAAGAAGAAGGGAATCAAGACATGGTGGTGGCATCATTATCCTGTGGGTTTGGTTTAATTTTTTTGATAACAGTGGATACATTTCTGACAACTTTCATGAATTTTTATGCAAAACCTTCAGGATTTCTGCTAGAAAATAAAAATTAGAAGTCCAAACATACAGTTAAGCACAAAATTATTGCATCAAATTATTATATTATTTTAATTTTACTGGGATGTGGATGTAATTTGAATGTTTGTGAAGCTCAGCCAGACGGAGCCAAGACTCTCAAACCGATTACTGAGAAGGATATAAGTAATTTGCAACACAATTTTTAATGAAAATGTAAATAAATACAGCTCATTTTACAGTTTTATCTTCAGAAATAACTTTTTGGTTTAAGGTCAGATTTAAATTCAAATATGTCAGGAAATAATAATAATATGGGGCTTAAATGTAGATTTACAAACAAAATGAATGAATTTGGATTAAAATTAGAGTTAAATTTGACTGAAAGTGCATTGGACTAAGAGAAGAAGTCACAATAAAAGGTGGAAAGAGTTGATTTATCAGGAAAAACACCTAAAATTTCACCAGGGGTGTTTTACACCACCACATCATTTATCTGCCCTCCTCCAGAGTTACTCATAAATCAGATTATTTTATATCTAAAGAAGAAGAGCAGTTCAAACACACCTGCCTGGTCCAGGTAAACATTTGCATCATCATTTTCACAGAAAAGAGCTGCAGCTGCAATCAGAAGGCGAGCGCCTCTCCCGAAGCGTCTCCCAGCACGGCGGAGGCGGCAGCCGGATCCGGGGAGGCACCGCGGTTCCCAGCGGACGGCGTTCCCTGGCCGGAGCAGTTCCCGACGGGAGAGACTGTGAGGCTGCGGATCAGCAGGTCCATGGAGGGGAACAGGGGCTTCAGCAGGCTGACGGGGCAGAAGGCCGAGCCGCCGTGGGGCGTGAAGTTCACCTTGTTGGGGTCAGGGCAGGAGGAGACCGGGGCCTCCTTGTGGTGGTGTGGGATACTGCAGGAGAGAGCAGGACTTTGGGTTGGATCGAGGTCATCATCATTAACTAAAAGATTTAACTGAAATTATAGCAATATCATGGTATATCATATTCATTAACCTTCGAACTGATGTGAAATTCATTTTAGTTTACGGTTAGTAAATTACGGCATTACGGCGCGACATTTTCCTCCTGGTGGCAAAATGACGACAGCAAAAGTTGTGAGAAAACACCAGAGTTGGGAAGTAACTAGTTACATTTACTCAGTTACATTTACTTTAGTAATCTTATTATAAAGTATTTCTTCTCTTACTTCAATAAAATTTCTGGATTTTCTTCCCACTGAATGAAAAACAAACATGTTTTAACCAGACAAAAACACACAGCCGCTGTTTATGTGAAAGTTTATGTTTTTTATTGAAAGAAACTGATTTGGAAACATTCATTTTGCCTGATTTTGTTATTTTGTTGCTAATTATGTGAATTACTGTTATCCGTGTCCTTAAAATATCAACATTTCCACTCATTACTCTATAATTTTTAAACATTAAATGATTAATAATCTGATTAGTAACTCAGTACTTGAATAAACTTTTTACCAAATACTCTTTTACTGTAGTAATTTCTTGGATGGATATTTTTACTTTTACTTGAAGTAAAAGTAAATTATGTAGTGCTGCTCTTACTTGAGGACAATTTTTGGATCCTCTACCCAAACCTGCTTGATTGCTTAGCAATAAATCAATACATTTTTTGAAAATAGTATTTTCTGTTGAGTATTTGTTACCCAATCACGATAACATACTTCGAGATTATTGAATTTTGCACTCAAAACTAAACCAAAGTATGAAAAAACTAAAACTATCACTGTAACTACTGAAAAATAAACAATATTTAACAAATAAACAGAATTACAATCAAAACTAAACTACAATGAAAAACCTAAAACTTTTATAATTCTGGTTTAGATTCATGAATGTTCAGATTACCAATTTATGTGCAATGTGCCTGAAAAAGGAGCCAACTGTCGTCACTGTAAACCAGAAGCTGTTAGTTTAACTCATGAGTCAGAGGGAGTGAGAGACTAAAACCAAGACAAACAGGAATAAAGGCGCAGCTTCACTTCCTATTAGTGATTTTACACCTAATAAGTTTCAACAGTTCAGCTCATTTTCAGTCAATAATGCAAAACAATACCACCCATCATGAAAAGTGGAAATGAAACCAGATATTCTCCCAGGCTGAGCAGGAACTACGAATCAATATTTTTTTCAGTTTATCTACATAAACAACTAAAAAATAATCTAATTTTACGCTGCTCATCAGAAAAGATTGATGTGTCAGACTCATCTGAATCCTAAACCGTTTCTGTTAAAGCATCAAATAACAATCCTGCTGGTATTTGGAAAGTTCATTTCATGTAAACATTCAGTTGTTTTTTTATGCACAAATATTCATATCAATCGCTTTATATATATAACATTTCAGGCAAAATAATGTTTATTTTCCCATTTAAAGAGAGGATTTCTTTGTTATTTGCATGTTTTATTGTATTTTTAAGCTTAAATGAAAAATCTACAGAATGCGCTTTTTTTAAAGATGATTAATCATCACAATAATCAATAGATTAATTATTACATTTACTTGAGTAACTTTTTTTTTATTTACCTTTCGGAGTATTTTTACATTTTACTTTTATTTGAGTAAAATTTCTGGATTTTCTACCCACTGAATGAAAAACAAACATCTTTAAGCCAAAAATTCACCAGACAGACACCTGCAGTTTTTAAGTTTTTTATTACAAGAAACTAATTTGAAAAAAATCTCTTTTGTCTTATTTTGTTATTTTTTGTTAATTGTATGAATTATTGTCATTTTTGTCCTTAGAATACCTAAATTTCCACTTAACTTTACATTATGATGCTGCCTAAACTCAGATTATCTGCAGAACGGTACCTGATCTCCTCCCAGACTCGGACCTTCTCGCAGCCCTCTGGAGGTTCTCGCTGGAAGCAGAAGCTTTTGTTGAGTCCTGGAGAGGAGGAGATTTGTGGTGGCTGGTTGAGCTCGGCCTCACTGTGGGAGGACACTGGAGACAGCGGACACTTCTCTACTGAGCCTGAAGCAAAAGGAAAAAATGCAAATGACACATTTGTTTGCTACTTCATTAAAGGAGACGCATTACTCTTCCTTTCACAGGTTAGGATGAGTTTATACAAAACAGTTTCATCATATTTTTTGGTCAAAATCATTCTTGGAAAATGAGAATTTAGTCCGATCAGTGAATGAGCCGTTTTAGGGCTCCGTCACTTTAAATCCAAACAAACAGCTTCTGGCCACATTTACACTCGCATATGAAAATGGCTGCGAATTACACAACTGTACATCTTTGAAAAGCAGAAGTGGAGCCTCCTGCACAACCAACATGAGTACAGGGAGTATTTTCTGGATGACAAATCAACAACAAAGCACTTTTCTTTTCCATCAGCCATTGTACAGCACATACAGCAGTAAAACCAGATAACCAAACGTGACAAAATTAAAATGTATTGCTTTTCTCTACCAAAAACTGGATGCCAAGAGTCTTCAGTTTGGTGCTTTTGTCTCAATTATCCTTTTTTTTTTTAAGGAAAATTTTGTTTAATTTTGTTTATTTTGCATAATAAACAATATAAACTAGCCTTGGTGAGGGTCCAGGGGAGCATCTAGAGCATTAGATGGAGGCGAAGCGCAGGGAGAGGAGCAGTTAGAGGAGGAGGAGAGGGGTGTGGTGGCGCGGTCGCTCTGCGAACCGCTGCTGCAGCTGTGCAGAGGCACCGGAGCGCGGTGACCGTCTGGAACTTCAAGCAGCTGACGAGAAGGAGAACAAAATAAGTCGGGCATCATTGTGATTTTCTGAGGACAGGAGACATGAGAGACACCTACCCTGTGCTGTGGGGGAGGAGACTGGCTGATGAACATGCCCTCCAGCTCCTGGTTGAGGCCCTCCACGCTGCAGCGCAGGCGGGGAACCAGAGTAGACAGAGGGGAGAGGGGGATGGGAACCGGCTGGGTCTATGGACACAAACACAAATCCACTTAACTTTTAGTTCACTTTAAAGGCAGCTCCTGACTTCAGCTCAACAACCACACAAATTACCAGTTCAGCTATTTGATATAGATTAATCAATCAATCAAGTTTATTAGCAAAACACATTTCAGCAACAAGGCAGTTCAAATGCGTTACATCATTAAAAAGCACACAAAAAAAACACAAAGTTATAAAACACAGCCAACAATTGTCAAGTTTCGGCTCTACACAGGTGGCTTCTTAGTCTCGATTTAAAGGAACTCGTCTGCAGACATGGCTCCGCCCCCTAGCCTATTGGCTCCACCCCCTTAGTCTCTTAGCTCCGCCCCCTCCGCCACCAGTAGTTTTTCATAAATATTAAGCATTTACCTATTTAAAGGCAATATAACCTGTATCTCACTGAACTGTGACTTGTAAGTTAGTTTTGTTTTGTTTATAGTTTACTAAAATATTTGCACTAGAAACTAGATCAAAAAAGGATTTGTGTTTTTTGAAGTGCAATTAAATACATAAAATTGTTTCTACTACTATCAATCTACAACTATAAAGTAATTAATGTTTAAGAGCAGATCAACACTCATTCAGACCCAAACGATCAAAAAATAAATAAATAAAACAAAGACCAAAAATGCTTGGTAAGATTTTGTGTTTTTGCAGTGTACTGTAAAGACATATCATTTTTTGTATCATTTTGGCTGTAACTCAGTGCTGTAGCAATACACTAATCACATGATACAATACGATAAGCGATATTCTGCTCACGGTACAATATATATCACGATATTCAGCAAACTATACGATTCAATCATTTTCAAAGATTTTCTGAAAGATTTGAGTGATTTTGGTGACATTTTCTTACTGTACCAGACTTGGATTGAATTAACTGAACTGATGGTGTAATACTGGTGTAATAAATGTCATTTTGTTATACATTTGGCTTTGTGTATTTGGATATGCAGAAAATTAACCTTTTTTGTCTTACTCAATATATTATAATGTAATTTATTAGTTTAATTTAATTATTTAATTAATTGTAACCGGTCATTTCAGTAAATGTCATTTTTAATGTATATGTGCAATTGGGTAAAAATGTCATGTGTGATAGCTGTCATTTAATTCAAGTGGATTTTACATAAAAACTCAAAGAAGGATTTCATGTATCGATACTCGCAGATGAAAAATTGATACTTTGAGGAAAAAAATCAATATCATAGAATTGATAAAATTACACAGCCCTAATAACTTATATTCTAGAAGAATCAACCGCTATAAAAAGGGATTAGAAACAAAAAAAAAAAAAATGGAGAAAAGAGTGTACTGTAGCATTGTTTAAAAATTTAAACATATAAATATATGTATGAGATGAGAGTATTTTAACTTCTACTCGTATCTAGAAATTATAAAAATACTTACAACTTCTGTGTACAGAAGGTACACAGAAGTTGGGCCAGAACTGGATCATCACCAGGACAATGAACCCATGTCTTTCTGCTGAAATGTAGCCGAGTTGTAAAGAAGAATGGTGACAAAATTCCTTCACAACATTGTAAACGACTGAAGCATCCAGAACACCAGCTAATGTTGCTAGTGGTGGTTTTGAATGCACGTCATTTTCCCAATGTCGAAAAAATTCATTCTTTCATCTTTCAAGAAAAGAAAATGAATGGTTCACACTAAAATGTCCAAATCCAATAAGGTCAAAAGTCCAGAAAAAGAAAAACTCAAAGCATATATCCAATATCTAATGCTAAACTGTAGGAAATTGTTCAATTTTATCAGAAATTTTGCTTGAAACAATGATTAGCTTAATAGCTTTTCATGCAATTAAGCTAATTTCTTCAGTGTAAATAAAATTTAATGATCTGCACTCAAAAAAAATACAGATTACAATGGTCAGAAGGCGCTGCAGAATGAATGTGACATTTTATTGAGCAATGACTGGATTTCTAAGCCGTGCCTCTTTGGTTCCACAATCACAGCTTCTCATTATCGAGTGCTTGGTCACAGTATACTCAAAAGATGTGAGAAAAAACCCCAGAAAAACGGATTTGTAATGGGCGTTGCTGGACATTGCAAAACTTTGCAATATACTCTGAAAGGTAAAAACCCTGAGAACTGGGTTTAAGAAAGCTGTTATGTTCCAATTACACTTCCCCTAAAAACAAACAAAAACAAGTTGTTGCTTAATTTTTCTAACGGATGAACTGACTCGGCTAGAAAAACTCTTCAGTAAACAAGCATCCAACTCTGCTAAGGATCTTTGCACAGGCAGGAGTTTGCTGAGATGCTAGGCTAATGCTAGCTTGTTTCCTCTCGGTTTTGTTACGACTTGTTGATAACTCAGCTCATATCGATGTTTCCTTGTGGGTTTTAAACCATTATTAGCAGACAGAATTTAAAGAAACAACACTTCTGTTGCATCAGGAAGTAAAAGCTATGGTTTAATTTACCAATTGTTGTTATGAAACTGTGACGTGATGGATTTTTGGGTCTTTCCCACAACAATAAACCATGAAATGAGCCTAGACTGACTGCCTTTGTTACTCTAAAAGAGCCAGTATAAACTACGAATTGATTTTATTTTAAACAATTGTGACCACAAGCCTCAAAAACCAAATCAAGTGTGCAATTACCAAACACTACAAAATGACCAGCTGTGCTCAAAAGCAGAACTATGCCTTTCTTCCTAAGAAGAAGAAGCACATGTGATGTAGTGATCTTCCTGTTGCTTCAGTGCTTTAATTCAGTCACTTCCTGTAAATAGTTGCACATTCGATGTATAAATTCAAAAATTGGACACAGCAGACAGTCGTAGTAGAAGACTGTGCAGCCTCAAAGGGCCGCTGTGTTTGTTTGATGATGATGGTAAATACCTGAGTTGCTCCTAGGCTGCAGCTCCCATGAGGATAACAACACTGACGATCTTTGTCATGCACCCCAGAGGCCACAGGTTTGCTGCCCTGCTGCAGTTGTTGTTTCAGTTTGACAATCTGCAAAATAACACAGGTTACAGCCAATTACATTTGTGCATACATCGGCATTGATGGCTTTAGTCATGCATATTAAAAAAATAAAAATCATCTGCAAATAACAGATGAAATATGCTGAAACCAGACTTTTATGTGCATGTAGGTGAGAAAACAGGAAGTTTCCGAGCAGCAGATGAGATCACTGCTCAGAAAAGTGTTTTTTTTTAATGAGCCTGGCCACTTGAATCCAGAGTTATAAACCTGCTGAGGAATAAAAGCAGAGACTGACTTCTCGAAGATGCTCAGTGCTGCCCCACGATGCCGAGCGTCTGTGGCTGCCGCTGGTGCTAGCTCGCCTGCTCCTGGACTTCTCCACCCATGAGTCCGGAGTCTACAGATAAAAAAACAAAAAACAAAAAAAAGGTTTTCAATGTGAATTTTTAGCTCAGATCATCACATCATCCGAGTCTGGTCAAAAAACAGCGACAAGAATAAACCTCACATTACATCAAAACCTCTGGTCTGGATCACACAGATACGGTGGTTTTATCTTGTTCTTGACTTGATATTTTAAACAGTTAACACCCACAGACTTGCTCTTCACACTTCTAGAAGAGCAAAAGAGCAGGAGAAACTGAAAAACAGAGCGGGTGGAGGATGTGGGCAACCGAAGAGCAGTGGCGAGAGCCTGCACACAGAGCAGAGAGGATGGGTGCAGCCAGAACAGCCTCATCAGCTGACTTCAGTCACTGTTCTCATGGCTGTGGTTCACACTATGTAATAGCTGTGCAAGCACCGGACACTGCCTCCCCCTTTCTCGCTCTCGCTCTCCCCCCCCTCCTTCTGCTCACCGTCTCACTTCTATCTTTGCAGAAAACTGCAGGGAAATAAATAGACACCATGACTCAAACCTATCTGTCCATTTAAACTAAACTAAACTGAAAATCCATGCAGAGCTTTAACAAAATAAACTCAAAGTTGTGACAAACTTATTCCTCTGACTCACTTTTAAACTCCTACAATATCAAATGCTGCAGAAGTTGTTGCAGTAAATGATAATATTGTCATTCTGAGACCATTTTCAACTAGAAATAAAAACATATTGACGCAGGTGTAACCTCTCAAATGTACATTTCTACAGAACATTCAACACATTTAAAATATTTTAAATGTACAAAATGAACAAACAAAACAACAATAATTAAAATTTATTATTAAGTCTCGATAACCAAAAATAATAATTCAGGCAAAAGTGGCAGGAAGTGTAAACTAGCTACTTCTTACCGAGTGTCACATGTAGCAATAAATCAATTAATCGCATTATAAATTAAAACAAGATCAATAATTTCCATTTGCATAATTTTTTTTTATTTTTTATTTTCTCTCAGAAACTGGATGAGAAAAGTTTTCATTCGGGTGCTTTGGTCTCAAACAGCCCGTTTTTTGAAGGATGATTTTGTTTACAGAGATTATATTTGTTGTTTCTCGTGGATATTTAAAATGACTTCCAGTTCCAGAGTTAAATGTTCTCTAGATTTTAAAGTTTATTAATCTTTGAGAATGCGTCATTACCATTATATTAATTAAAAATGATCTCAAAAACAACAATATTATCGTTTATCGCAATAACTTCTGGGACGATTTATCATCCAGTAAGATTTATTGAGTTTCAAAATGGAGAATTTCCGTTGATATTAAAGGGAAGCTTCTCTTTAACGAATGGAAATTATCACATTAATGTTAATTTACTATGCGACCAGTCGATTTATTGCTGATTAACTCTCACACTTATCTCCATGTAGAGCACACCTGGGTTGATTTGTCTTTGCAGGACGGACCGCAGTGGACTTCGGGTTCTTTCGGCCAGTGTCCCTGCAGGTACGGCCCGATGATGGCGTCCAGCGACATCGTCCGTCTCATCCCCGAGCTCAGCTGGTGCAGCCTGGGCTTTCCAGCTACAAACGTTCCAGAAAAACAGAATGTATTTTTTTAAAAAGGCAAGCAAGTTAGACATTTTACATCAGAAATTCATGTTTTTGTTTAAACATCCGGTTTTGTAAAGGAATCTGAATATTTTGGAATAATTCTAGACAATGAAAAGATAAATATTTAAGTTCCTTCTATGAAAATCTGCATCTCAATTTCCTCATCAAATCTTAAAACGACCGGTGTTCAATAAGGACATCAGAACTTTTCACAGAAACACCGCCAATATTTAATCAATTATTTCATAGATATATGGATGTTGCACATGGTTTTACAGCACTTCCCCTGCCCTACCTGTTGCTGTAAAAAGCTACTAAACTTCACTGCCTAGAAACAGATGATAAACCCAGACAGTCATGGTGTGAAAACTGAACGAACCGCACCCATTGAGGTTACACAGGCTGACTAATTACCCAGCAAATATCAGTTTGTTACATTCATAATGTTACACTATAAAGAAAACACATAACAGCTCTTATTTTAAATTCATGCATACAAAAGCATAAATCAATGTTTAAGACTGTAATAACTAACATGCTATGTACAAATATTGCTTTCCCGTTTAAAATAAGAGCAGTTTTTTAAAAGCTAGTTTGGTGTAACTAGTTATTCTGGTGGTTGTATCTAGATATAGTGCTACTAGGTTAAAAACCAATAACTTTTTTAAACCACCTCATGAATACATTCAATAAGACAGGAAAAGGGTTTGTGAAACTGCAGTAAC
The DNA here is from genome assembly GCF_001443285.1 of Poecilia latipinna. Lineage (NCBI taxonomy): Eukaryota > Metazoa > Chordata > Actinopteri > Cyprinodontiformes > Poeciliidae > Poecilia > Poecilia latipinna. The sequence continues at coordinate 6 of NW_015116870.1, read as the reverse complement.
CTTTAA
>NW_015116869.1:22298-27488 GCF_001443285.1 Poecilia latipinna | reverse complement strand
TGGTGAAGCTGAGCTGGGAAACAGACTGAAGAACAGCAGCTCCAGTTCTGATCCTGACTGATCTTTCCTCACAAAATTCCCTGTTTTTTAATTAACTTCTCGTCTAACAGCGGTTTTTCATCAGCTCTCTCTCATTAGAAAACAGTATGAAAACATTAGCTGCTACGCTAACAATCAGCGGTTACTTCGGGTCAATTTAGATGCAAAGGAAATATTTCTCGGTTGTTTAGAAGCGAATTTCTGGCTGCAAAGTCAAGTAATTCTGATCTTTCATCCTTACCTGTGAAAGGTAATGCCAATGAATCCAGTTTGTTTCGTAAAACCGTTGAAACAGGACTTAAGGAGGTCCCATTGCCCTGCTGCCACATAGAAGATGGCGGACACTGTTGCGTACGACTCAGCACTCCATGAGGCGTCTACATATTCATGTCTATTTGCTGAACAGGAACTGTTTTAGCTGCTAGCTCGGATGCTATAAAGATTGATAGTTTTGTAGTTCAAGAAAAAATGTTGCAGCACAGGTACATTGTGTGTAGCTCTGATGTCGTAAAGATTTATAGGTTTTGTAGCTCATAACAAAATGTCAGCAGGTGCCACGATTTGAGCCTGCTGTCTCTCCAAAATGTTGCAGCACAAACAGTCTCTGAGAATCAGATGATCATTTAAGCCCTGTGACTAAAGATTTTGATCCTAACAATGGTAATAATTATTAAGTCTTATTAATTAACAATAATAATTATTAATTGATATTAGTAATCATTATTACTATTATTTATTTATTGTGTAATTATTACTATTTGTTATTAAATTAGTGTTTATTATTAATAATTATAATTATTAATTAATGAACTAAGCATTTAGCTCCTGAATTATTATTTGGCAGTTGATAATCTCTTCATTTCTTCGCATCAGACCTCCAAAAGCCACATGTCTCCATTGAGGAGGAAGCCTTTGCCATCCCACGGGTCTGCAACCAAGAAAGGAAATCTAGTCAAGGCCAGGTCGAAGCAGAACATCGGCGGATTATAAAAGAGGAGGAACCAGAACCTACAATAACTGAACAATGGGGGGAACCAGAAACTAAATGGACTAAAGAAGTGGAGGACCCAGAATTGCCATTGATAAACAAAGAACAGGAGGAGTCAGATTGTTCTTTGTTTAAACTTGAACAGCAGGAACCAGACTATTTACTAACTACACAGGACCAGAATGACCTCTACGGCAGTCAGGATGGAGAGCAGCTTGTCCAGAAGCAGTTTGTGGCTTTGATGGAGACTCCTACTCCACAAACTGAGCAGATTTTATTTAAAATCTCTCCTGTAGTTGAGGGCAAAGATCAGGAAGGAAGCAGCTCCACTGTGTCAGAGACTCAGTCTCATCCTGACACAAAGAAAAGACCTTTCAAATGTGATATTTGTGGAAAATGTTGTAAATATCAGAGTGAGCTGAAAGTACATTACAGAACCCACACTGGTGAGAGGCCTTTTCCATGTCAAACATGTGGAAAAAAATTTTCTCACATTAGTAATTTAAATTTTCACATTAGAATTCATACAGGTGAGAGGCCTTTTTCATGCCAAACTTGTGGAAAAAATTTCACTCACATGAGTACTTTAATTGTTCACAAAAAAATTCACACAGGGGAGAGGCCTTTTTCATGTAAAACATGTGGAAAAAGTTTCAAACGAATTCATCATTTAACTATGCACCAGGTAATTCACACAGGTGAGAGGCCTTTTCCTTGTGAAACGTGTGGAAAATCTTTCGCACGGAGTGCAGATTTGAACATTCACAGGCAAACCCACACAGGTGAGAGACCTTTTTCATGCCAAACGTGTGGAAAAAAATTTTCTCGCATGAACCATTTAACTCTCCACAAAAAACTTCACACAGGTGAGAGGCCTTTTTCTTGTGAAACCTGTGGAAAATCTTTCATACGAAATGCCACTTTGAATGTTCACAGAAAAACTCACACAGGTGAGAGGCCTTTTTCTTGTGAAACCTGTGGAAAATCTTTCATACGAAATGCCGCTTTGAATGTTCACAGGCAAACCCACACAGGTCAGAAACCTCTATTGTGCCAAATCTGTGGAAAAAGTTTTAATCATGTTGGTAAACTGAAGTGCCACATGAATCAAAAACACAAAAGTGAGAGGTAGTCATTTGACTGTCAGATTTACTGCTAAGATTAAAACTTGTCTTGGTAATTTTCTCTGTCCAAAATATGTTAAAAAAATAAATGTTCACTAATTTTAATTAGACATAGTTAGAAATGGACGGGAAACTCCATGCAGAAAGCTGGGAATCGAACCCAGAACCTTCTTGCTGCAAGGCAACAGCGCTACCAACTGCACCACTGTGCAGTCCATCATGGAGCCCAGGAATTATTTTTATTTATACTGAATCCGTTTTTACTTGATGAAAATACAGTTTTAATTTGATTTGTAAAAGTTAGTTAGTTGTTTGTAAGAGTTTCAGCCAGAACTGTTTTCATTTCTACAAACAGTAGAAATGTTCTTTGACAATCTTCAAAGCTGTTTCAAAGATAAATGTGAATAATGTTTAGCTCAAAGCCATCAGGTAAGTGTAGAAAAACATGTATAGAAACCTTAGTTGTAAAGGAAGTGACACAGATGTAGTGGAAGCACTAAGAGCGGAACTCAAAGCCGACTTATGCTAAACGATGCAGGGCCAAAGCTTGCAGCATTCCACACACCTTTCTGCAGTTATTTATGTACATGTGCAATTGTCTATACACCTTGTCCATGTTGAGAATATTTGAACTTGATCTGGTTGGAGTTAATCTGCTGATCCCGCTGATTTTGTTTTCTATTTCAGTGATAATGATAGTACCCTGCAGTTAATATGCATTTCATGGGCTTAGGTGCACAGACTGATGTGCAATTACATCTTTATGTGACAAAAACAGTGGAAATGTACTGAGATTTTCCGATCCGTTTAATTTTTATTTGGATGTATTCAATAGTGGGTTATGTTATTGTATGAGGATGATTGTGGTTCAGTTTAATTGTTTAATGTTAATAAAATAATAAAAAAGAACACTGGGTTTGATGCTCCTTTGGTTAAATCAAGCTGAATGGGGTCAGATAGATTCCAATGTATTTTGGGGAAGTTTTTGGTGTTTTGTAGTTTATTGTTCAATACAAAAGTTTGCATGGCTGAAACAATTTTCAGGACAGGAAAAATGTTTGCGTGTATTTACACAGACCTTTGCGACACGTTCATTTTTATACATCCAGTGCTGTGAGTAAGATATTAAAGATCAGTAATCAGCTTTTCTGATTTCTAATTAACTGCAGTTTGGATGTCTTTGTCTTTCTGTAAGCTCAGTTGCTGTCCTCCTTTTTATTTAAATTTTACTGTTTTTCCAGTGGTGAAAAAACTTTCTGACTTTTGGATCTTCCTTTCACGGATGCAATGTTAACAGAAAAAATCATGGCACATATATTTTTTTCATTACACTTACAGCCCTTGTTATCCATTTCAAAACATTGCACTTAACCAAGATATGTGTGAGGATATGTGTAAACACACATATCCAGTAATAGATTGTGGGTATAAACTCATCAAAAACTGTCCCTGATGGATTACTGGGGTTAACTAATGTTAAAGTTATGCATAAATGCGTGATTTTCCATTAAGCGTGTAACAAATATCTCACCATCTCTGTTCAATTCATTCTGTCTGTCTAAGTTCAGAGGTAGTAGCAGTGCATAACTTCACTGAAACATGAGGTTTGAGCCTTCACAGTGGCTGTAGTTCCCATGTGGTGTGAGCAAAACTCAACAGTTATGAAGTAGAAATGAATTTGCAATGAGCTGTAGATATGGGCAAGTTTGGGGATAAATGTCCTCAAATTAAATTTGGAGCGAATTTGTGCTGCTGTTGCAAAAAAATATGAATTTATCTTAAATCTTTTGATTATTTTTTTACCAGCTACCAATGTGTGGATGACACTTTACTCTGCAAACGTCACCTTCTCTTCAGTTAAGCACTACAAAATAAGTTCAGATGAAACATGTGGTGCTGACAGTCCAGGATATTCAGGAACAGCCAGGTACATGCCTGAGACGGTGACCAATTAATTTAATTTAATGATCATTTCCTTTGTCCCCACAGACCTCCAGAAGACACATGTCTCCAGAGAGGAGGAAACTCCAACAGGTCTGACACCAGGGGAGGAAGACCCGTCACGACGAGGAGGAAGTAGGACATCAGTTCACTGAAAAAGAACAGATGGAACCAGAGCCTCCAGTGAAATAAGGGGAAAAAAACAGAACCTACATGGGTTAAAGAAGAAAAAGATGAACCAGAACCACCACTGATCAACAAGGAAAAGGAGGAAACACAAACTTCAGTACTTACCAATTAAAAACCAGAACTAGAATACTTACCAACTAGACATAACCAGAAGGACCTCCGTAGCAGTCAGGAGGGAGAGCAGCTTGTCCAGAAGCAGATTGTTGCTTTGATAATAGACACCACCGAGATTGGAAATAAAACAGCATATTTCATAGATTTGGTCCTGCATGGTGGTGGATGACTGATGATGTGGGCTCGTTTTGCACTCATTGATTCAACATAAACTTGTCTTTGTATCAAAGTCTTCTAGAACCAATGGGGAGTCTATATGTCCAACAGTTGAAGCTTGGTCAAACAAAATATATTAGTAAATTCCAATGTGTGTGTATATATGTGTATGTACATCAACCTTGCTGACACTCTGATGTCCAGAGATCTGTGCTAAACATTTTTTTTCTAAAGTAGGTTTCAAAAGAAGACTTGAGCAAAAGTTGCACTATAACAATGATGCTGTTGAAACTTTTGCTGATCTCTGCAAACTGAACTAATTTATTTTAAATGGGCCTTATGTTATTTTTTATGTCTATTTTAAATGCATCAAAGTTCCTGTCTTCAGTTTCGAGGTTTGTAACACCCTACTGATGGTTGTTCTTTTAAGATCAAAGTTTCAAGTTTCCACTGAGCATAAAATTTATAGGAAAAGCTGTTTTGGTGTTTAAAATGAGTAGCAAACTTCATTGTGACTCACTGTAGAGGCTCCAGATTGATGCAAAATCAGAGTTCAGTTGCTTCGGATTGTCTGCAGATGAACACAGTCTCAGCATCGTCTCCATGGACGCAAACTGTAACTTGTGTTGGCTGGTTAAC
>NW_015116869.1:16110-18188 GCF_001443285.1 Poecilia latipinna | reverse complement strand
AGTTGCTGCAGCTCCAGCTGCTGCTAAACGGAGCTGAACAGGAACTGATTTAGCTGCTAGCTCGGATGCTACAGAAGTTGCTAGCTTTGTAGCTCAGGACAAAATGTTGCAGCACAAACAGAAAATTTGTTAGTCTCTGAAAAACCAGGTGAAGTTCAAGTATATGCACTGAGTAAACATATCAATGCTACCAGTGGTCATAGTAGTGTTTTCAGAAAAACCTTTATTTATAATCAAAATTTAAACTCGGCATGAATTACATTGTGCAGTCTTACTGCCTTTGTTCATTATGTTTCAGAGAGAGTGTGTATAACAGGTATGTGTGGCCAGCTGTACCTTCAAAAATGCCTGGCCACTTCTTTAAAGAGATGAAAGCCATCTTGCTGCAACCTGGCTGCAGTCACATGCAGCTTTTTGATTCACACCAAGTTTTCTGTTGTGGACATGTGAAGGTTGCTGGGAGGACAGTTCTTCATGTAGTTACAGTCCCGGATCTCCAGGAACAACCAGACTGAATAATGAAACGGTCATCAATTTATTTATATTAATGATGTCTTCCATTGTCACCACAGACCTCCAAAAGCCACTTATCCCCACGGAGAAGGAAATGTCTGTCATCCCACAGGTATGTCCCCACAAGAGGAGGTCCAGTCATGACCTGGAGGAAGCAGAACCTAAACAGATTAAAGAGGAAGAGGTTGACTCAGAACAAGAAAAGAAGGAACCAGATTCTTTAATGGTTCGACATGAACAGCAGCCACCAGAACATTTACCAACTGGACAGGACCAGAAGGACCTCTGCAGCAGTCAGGAGGGAGAGCAGCTTGTCCAGAAGCAGTTTGTTGCTTTGATTGAGACTTCTACTCTTCAGGGAGATGATATGAGTGAAGAAGAGACAAGAACAGAGCAGCTTTCCCTTCATATCTCTCCAGTGGTTGAGAGCAAAGATCAGGAAGGAAGCAGCTGCTCTGTGTCAGAGAGTCAGTCTGATACTGGCACAAAGAAAAGATCTTTCAAATGTGACAGATGTTTAAGATGGTATAGATATCAGGGTAACTTAAAAAACCATTACAGAATTCACACAGGTGAGAAACCTTTTACATGTGAAAAATGTGGAAACCGCTTCATTAATACTTATACATTGAATTTACACATTAAACAAAAACACTTGGCGGTCACATAGATTAACTGTTATAGACACTTTAACTTTTCCTGGTTGTAGTTCTCTTTGCAAAGTATATTATAAAAAGAAAATTGACTAAACCAGGTTATAGGAAACCTCTCCAAGTCTGTAAATAGCAGCAACTTGGACCTCATGAACAAACACCTTTTTCATACTGTGGTTGACTGATCCTGCTATTAAGGATACAAGCATATCTACAATATAAAAAAATGCAGCTTAGGTCATTGAGTTTGCTTTCAAGTTTGGACATAAACTGTCATAACTGTATAGATGCCTCATAGATGTAGTTCAGCATGGTGGCTGTTCTTTATCCTCTGCCAAATAGGAGTAAAGCAGTGGCGTCCAAAATCAGTCCTCAAGGGCCGGGATCCTGCATGTTGGTTAAACACAAACAGGCAGAGGCCTGCTAATGATGGCTCACTCGCAGGCCTCTGCAGAACATTGACATGCTGAGAAGCTAATGACTAGAATTAAAACTTACAGGATGCCAGAACCTCGAGGACCGACTTTGGACACCCCTGCCTTTTACAGGAAGGTTGGGTTGTTTCATGACACAGGTATTATTTATTATTGCTTTATTTTCATTGGTTATGTAGAATAAATCTATTTTTAATCACTGTAAATAAAATTCTTATTGTATTATTTGTGTGTTGTATATCCTATAAATGCAAAATAAATCTTCATGGATCCAGACTTCCAGGAGCTCCAGAATCTTTGTATTGCTGTTCAGCTCCACCTCTTCATATCTCAGCCTAAACTGTTTTCTCTATTCCTCAGTTCTTTTGAGGAAAACCAATCATAAAGCAAAATGTTAGGAAGTGATAACATACTTAAGTGGACCTGTATACTAAAGTGGATCCATCAGCTCTTACTGCAGTATCAACGTTAATTAATC
>NW_015116869.1:3571-12584 GCF_001443285.1 Poecilia latipinna | reverse complement strand
AAGATCGAAGAAGAAGAAGAAGAAACACGCGTGGGCTAAGCTAGATAGCTGCTGCGTTGTTCCAGCTCGGCTAATATTTCAGCAACCATGTCTTCAGTTCAGCATCTCAGAGAGTTTATCAGAGAGCGACTAACTGCTGCTGCTCAAGAAATCTTCACAGAGGTTGAAAAAACCATCATTTGCTACGAGGAAGAGCTCGATGCTCAGCGCAGGATGATGGGGGTCAACTTGCAGCAACAAATAAAGCTCAGCAGAATCGGTTCGGAGCTGCACAGACAAAGTTCTGGTAGGTCGAATATTTTGCGGCTGAACACAAAATATTCGTGTTCAGCCGCTGCTGCTAAACGGGCTGAACACGAACCGTTTTTAGCTGCTAGCTCCGATGCTACAGAGGTTCGCCTCTTTGTAGCTCAGGACAAAATGTTGCAGCACAATTAGAAAATGTTTGTTAGAGTCTCTGCGAACCAAATGGAGATCATTTAATCCCCATAACTATGTTAATGCAACAGATGCCCGAATAATAATAAAGGTTTTCAGACAAACATTGTTGAATAGTAAAATTCAGACCCAGATTTAACTTACATTATTATGCATGTTTACTATAATGTGATTCACATTGCTTATGTTCATCATGTATATCATGCGTTCCAGAGAGAAGTGAGCGTCAAACAGGTGTGTCGGCTTGCAATATGTTGTTGTTGGTTTCAGGCTACGTATTTTTAATAAGCCTATAATACAGCACAGAGAACACGAAATGAGAATGCACAGTGTAATTTGTTTTTAGCCATTTACCAATCAACCAATATCTTTATTCACTCAACAAAACACATTACATTACCAATGTACAAAAAACACTGTCTTATACAGATAAAGATGCTCCTTTTCATCTACATGAGTGAAAAGGAGCAGGAAGAAGAAATAATTACAAAATAAGTCATTTTGTTTTCATGGCCATGTGTATAAAATGAAGATTATAACTTACAAAACATATCATTCTCCTCATTGCTAACTCAAAAGTGTATAAGACATAATATTTTTTTTCTTATAAAGTATTTTGAAGTGATTTGAAGTAGGACATTTTTTCAAATTCCCAGACAAACTATTCCATAATTTGACTCCATGCACAGAAATGCACATTTGTTTTAAAGTACTCAGCACAATTTTACTTTTGAAATAATTCTTCCTTTGGTTATTTCTGTCACTTGAGCTTAAGACAAAAAAGTGTGTAAATTTAATGGCAGCGACATATTTCTAGCTTTAAACATAACTGATAAAAAAAATTTAAATTAACCAAATCCCTTCATTTCAAAATATTTGATTGAATAAACAATTTATTTGTATATTCTCTAGGATTCACTTTGTACAAAATACTTATACAGTTCTTTGGTGTCACAAACAAAGGCTTAATGTTAGTTTTACATGTGTTGCCCCAAACCTCGATACAATAAGTCAGATATGGGACAACAAAGGAATAATATAAAGTCTGGAGTGTTGAAAATTCTAAAATGTTTAGCTATTTATGAATGATTAAATAGAAAAGTAAGTACTTTATCCTGTTGAAGAATAAAGAAAAGCAGTGCAGAAGTTAGATTGTAACAAGCGCAGTGCATTGCACAACTAATGCACACCTGGTACCTCTAATGCACACCTGCAGAGCCAGGTGTGCATTAGAGGTTGTTTACTGCGTCCTCTGCAGTAAACAACTGCAGAGGATGTTTACTGCAGTTACAATAAGTGACCGAATGGACCTGGAATATGTTAAATAATAGACTACTGTGCTAACGGAGGTAAAGTCAAACAAGTGTTTTGTAAGTATTTTAAGCTGGTAGCTGACAACAAGAAGATATATTTTGGCTTCATGCAATGTAGTAAATGTGGCACTTTTCTCTCCTATGTAGGGTTTACTTCAAGTTCGGGCCTTTAATTAAAGCTAATTGGCTGTGTTGGATCTTGTTCGGACCAGGTGTGTTTGGATTGTTTTAGGTCGGATCTATAATATATTCTGTTTCAGACACATGAAGGTTGCTGGGAAAGCTGTTCTTTTCGTAGTTTCATTCAGAGAGTAGTGGAGGAGCCAGCCAGCAAAATAAGTATTTCAGCCAAGTGCAGAAAGTTTTGTAAATTCTTCATTAATAAACTCATTCAGGACCTTGTAGATCCTGAAGAATGTTGTTGCTTCAGTCATCAACCATGCCACAAATATCATATTTACACTGTAAAGAATAATATGCTTTACTAATTAAAGTTCCTACACAGTCTGGTCAACTTTAAAAATTGAGGTTTTAAATTCTTCATTTATTACATTTATTTTGTAGAAATTGTTTGTGGCATCAGTAACTGTAACAAAGTTCACCACTGAATAAATGTCTTAAAATTAGAGGTTTAATTGTTCTTTTTGCTGTAATACAATCAGAATTTATCTTAAATCTTTTGAACATCTATACCAGGACTGCCAATTAGTGTGGACAGTTTTTTTCTGAAAATAAATAAGCACTACAAACTATGTTTAGATGAACTGTGTGATGCCAACAGTCTCAGATCTCCAAGTCATCAATTAAATGATATCAATGATCTCTTCCTTTATCCCCACAGACCTCCGACAGCCACATTTCTCCAGTGAGGAGCAAACTTTTGCCATCCAACAGGTTTGTAATCAGGGGAGGAGGTCCAGTTATGACCAGGAGGAATCAGGACATCAATGGACTGGAGAACCTCCATGTATAAAAGAGGAAGATGAGGATCCAAAATCACCACTGATTGATGAACAGGACATTCAAGAAAATAAATGGATTAAAGAAGAGGAGGAATCAGAACCTCAACTGATAATTGTAGAAAAGAAGGAACCAGATTATTCAGTGCTTCAACGTGAACATCATGGACCAGAACATTTACCAACCAGACAGGATCAGAATGAACAAAGCAGCAGTCAGGAGGGAGAGCATCTTGTCCAAAAGCTGTTTGTTGCTTTGATGGATACTTCTGCTCTTCAAGAAGATGAAATGAGTGATGGAGGACCTCAAACTGAGCAGCTCTCCTTTCAGATCTTTCCTGTAGTTGAGAGCAAAGATCAGGGAGGAAGCAGCTCCACTGTTTCAGAGAGTCATTCTCATAATGAGGCACAGGCACAGTTTTACAGAACCCACACATGTGGAAAGCCTTTTTTATGTGAAACGTGTGGAAAAAGTTTCACTCGAATAGATCATCTAAATTTTCACAAGAAAATTCATACAGGTGAGAAGCCTTTTTCATGTGAAACATGTGGAAAACGTTTCTCTCGAATTAGTCATTTAAGGCTTCACAAGAAAATTCATACAGGTGATAGGCCTTTTTTTTGTGACACATGCGGGAAATCTTTTATTCAGAGCTCGGACTTAAATGTCCACAGACGAATCCACACAAATGAGAGGCCATTCTCTTGTCAGACATGCGGAAAACGTTTCACTCGAAAAAGTAATTTGAATGTTCACAGGAAAACTCACACACAACAAAAAAGTTTTTCTTGCCAGACATGCGGACAACATTTTCTCCGTCCTGGTAATCTGATTTCCCACATGAAACTAAAACATAACAGTGAGAGGGAGACATTTGACTCTCACACACAGTTAACATTATAAATATTTAAACCTTTCTTTGCAGTTTTCAATTTGCGAAAATGAAAATGAAGTAATTTTGGGGCGCTTCTGAGTAGTGCCCCAGAAGTGCAGCTAAATAGCCAATCGTTTGTGGTTGCTTGTTGTGGTTTCATCGGAACCTGGTTTAGTCTTCCGGTTTCCTGGGTTAACTTTTTGTTTGTAGCCATGATTATTTTGTGTTTTAGTTTGTTTAGGTTGAAAGGCCTCTGCTGTCTGGTGTCATTAGTTCATTCTCAAAACCTTTGTTTTGATGGAATTTGGACTCCTTTTTGCTCAAAGTTAAATTGTAGGTAATCACAATTTAGTTTGGTATTCCTAAATATTATATATTTTGCAAGTTATAGAACAGAACTTTAATTTTTGGCTAATTTAGCCCTCCATGTTATTTTGCCAGTTGAAGAATATTATATCATTATGGAGTTGTAGTCATTTTTTTGATCGTTTATTTGAATCTTTATACTGGAGTAGGAAAGGGAATAAAGAAATTTTCACCAGCTACCACTATTTAAGAGTAACGGTGAAATAATGGGTTTATCAGAACTTTTTTGTCAGGTCTTAAGAGACTTCTAAGTTTGTGAACGGCAGCAGAATTTATGGACAAATGTCATATTTTGTGCTACAGTCCACTCTCGCTTTTCAGGTTATGCCTATTTACAGATTGTTTTTTTCATAGGGAGTATCTATGAAATATTTAAAGGAAAATGCTGCATGGGAGGCTAAAATACTTTGACGAAGTACTACTTGACACACTATTGGCTGGTGTTTGCAAAGCAGCCACTATATAAACGCCATTTATTTTCCTTGCTGCTGATTGGCTGTACTCTTAATAGTGGAGATAATGAAGTCCTCTGATGTTGACTTTTGATGTCGTCTCAAGATCGTACAATCTCTGCATATTTCAGTGCATATTAAGGTGTATGCTATTTAAACTTTTTTTAATTGGCAATGTTTGGATTATCAAGTATTTGTGGAGTTTAACTATTCGAACATGATTGTGGTCCTTGACTCTAAACAGTGCAATTAGGGACAAAGCTAATAAACGATAGGAAACCTTTCATTGATAGGAACATTGCACAAACAGACCAGAAATAATTAATTTTAGTCTTTGTATTTAGTATTTGTTTTGGGATTGTGTGACTTTGTGGATGTACCTTGAAACTGTATAAAAAATATTTTTTGATGTGAAAAGCTGCAGAGAGCTTTGAGAAATGTTTGCTTGAGGAAAACAAATGCTTTGTAGATGTTTTCCAGCATGGTGGTGGAAGCTGATGATGTGGGCTTGTTGATTGGTTCAACAGTCGTCTTTGTCCCAAACTCTTCTTGAACCAAATGTGGGTCCATCTGTCAAACAGCTGAAGCTTGGTCCAAGCTGGGTCATCATCAGGACAACAAAATAATTGTAGGGTTCAAATGGCCTAGTCAAAGGCCAGACTTTAACATTACTGAAATCTTTATTTCCAGAGAGCTGTACTGAGCGGATTTTGTTTTTTGAGCCTAAATGATCCAAAGCATGGTTCTAAAGAAGACTGAGTGAAAGTTTATCCCCAACTAAGCTAAGTTACTTTTTATTTAAGCTAAGTTACTTTTTGCCGATTTTGTTTATTTTCTTGTAGATTTTAAATAGATCAAAGTTTCTGCTTTCAGTTTTGAGTTTTGTAACAAACTACTGATGGTTGATGTGTTTTAAATTTACAAAGTTTGTTCATTTGATTTGCAATTTTTTTGTTCAAAATGTTTCACTTTTTCACATATTTGAAACATTTGTTTTAGACTTGTGAAAACCAAAATGTTAGAATAGATTAGTTTTTTATTTTACTGGACAAAAACATCAAGTTAAACTTTTTCAAGAAATGTTGAATTTAAATACATGAATTACTGTTTGTTTTCATCAAAGTTTTTTCTAGCATGAATCAATAAATATTTAGTTTCTGCTTGATTCTCATCTCCCTCCAAATTTCTGTCTAAAATTTGTACCATTGAATGTCATTTTTCTGGTTGAATTTCAACCAGAAAAATGGGCAAACAGAAGGAGCGGTCGCATTAAGAATTGTAGTTCTGAAATGGGAGTGGAGGATGTAAACTAAGCTGTCCAGCCCGTTTTGGCCACTCTTCCAGACATTAGCGATTGGGTAAAATCAGATCCTGTAGTTTCAAACTTCAACAGAGTTCACAGATCCAGCAAGCAATCGCTTCTCAATAGCCGAGATCAGGGACTGTCTCTACGAAATAAAGCTTAGAACAAGGGGATGGTTATTACGAGACACTTCCCAATGATCTGGGTTCTAATTCTTCAGGTTCTTTTTGCAGATCAAAGGTATTAAGGTAAAATTTAAATTGGTCAGGGGTTAAACACTTGGCATTACTTCTATGGGTACAAGCTTTAACTAAGCTCTGCTTGATAGAAATCCAGAAATGATTGCTGATTACTTACAAAGTGACACCATCTTTTCTAATGTTTTATAATGTAATGTCTCATCAGTTTTCTGAATCAAATCAATAACTGTTTGGACAATTGACTCTTAATCTATTGATCAGTCACAGGACTGGTGTATGTAATTTAGTATGTTGGGATGGAAAGAATGTGAATTTAAAGTGGGTTGCCTTTTACAAGATGGCAGCTTAAACCCACAGAAACAAACTGATGCTTTGCTGTCCTAAGCAATCATTTTTACATCCAAAACATAGTAAATATTTTATATATATGGTTGTTTTTTAAACGAGGACAAATACATTCAACATTGGCTCTTGAATAGACCTACATGCGATGGATGCATTTTTATAGCAATAGCTAATTTGCTACTGAATCATGTCCCTGTAGCCTTCTAGGAGGACAAACATTTTAGAAAGAAGTTTAGAAAGAAACTTCAGTTTAGAAAAGTTTTGGACTACGTTCAGAGAATGTTGTCTATTTTTGCTGCCAAAACGCTATTCCAGTTCAGTCCAGCAGGGGGCGGAAATGGACCAATCAGCCTGTTTGTCTCAGGGTGGCACCCAGCGGAATAAACCCGGAGTCCTTTTTCCTTTTGTGTTAAGCAAGAAGGACACAGCAGAAAGGCGGTTGTGTTGTCGTATATCAGCTGAATATTTCTGTAGTTTCAGCAACCATGTCTTCAGTTCAGCATCTGAGAGAGTTTATCAAAGAGCGACTAACTGCTGCTGCTGAAGAAATCTTCACAGAGGTTGAAAAAACCATCGTCCGCTATGAGGAAGACATCAAACTGCTAGAAATGTGTTGGAAACCACAAATAAAACTCAACCGAATCGGTAAGAAGCTTTAGATTTAAATTTTTAGATTTAAAATTAAGTCTTTGAGATTTTGGTGTTATTATGGTGGTACTGCGACAGGCTGGCGACCTGTCCAGGGTGAACCCGCCTCTGACTCAGTGTTAGCTGGAGAGGCACCAGCAACCCTGCCGACCCACTAGCGACCAGAGTGGGTGGGTGGATGATGGCTGGCTGGCTGGTAGCTGTTGCTTACCGTCCAACTGTCGACTTTAGCAGATGCTGAAGTTTGTATCTAGTTGATCGGGGCTAAAGGCCTAGTCTGCTGCATTTATCGACTCTGGACTCGTGTTGGACAATAAAACAATTTCAGTAATTTATGAAGGAACAAAAAAGTAAACAATAACTTTAAGGTTAAGAATTAAAATCCAGTTAAAGACAATAGACACAGCATAACATCCAGGATGTGGGGCCAACATGATTTACGGATGTTTACACAACTGAGAAGAGAATAAAAACTGCTGTGTGAAGTTGATTTGCTCTGTTTTTGGTTCTACATTGATATATTTGCTATTTTACTGCAGGTTGTGATTTTGCATCAATGTAATACTAACTGAGATATTTTTTTTATTCATTCATAAATGTCTGCTATTCTGAAGCGACTTGAGTATTTTCATATGTTTCTGAAAATAAAGCAGTTATTACTATCTTGTCACTCCTTTTAATTTATTTGTTCTCTACATTTGTAGTAAAAATCATTGTTTTTTTAACTAAATTACTGAATTTTTTGATATTATTACCTAAATATTTATTCTATTTGTGGAAACACATAAAATGCACTCATGGGGAATTTGTTGTGAATCTCAAACCTTTATTTTATTTTGTTTACAGTTCTTATTCTTTCATGTAGTTCAACACTGAGCTTTAAGTCAAAGCATATAAAGTAGTTACATTTGAGCTCTAAATTAAAATCACCATCACATCCTGATGCATCTCAGTTTGAGTATCGTGTGGATAATAATGGTTCATCCCGACTTTTTATCCTTTTATTGCTAACCTCTATACATGTTGCCATGGTAACCAGTAAAAAGGGCAGCTGTTCAGACTCCATAGGTTCAGATATTGTTCAGTGGATTTTGCTCAAATCTAGAGAAACTTTGAGCTTTGTTCCTCCATGAATATTTCAACAAACATTTTCAACTGTCTGGATCTTCTTTTTCTAAATACAGACCAGCCAAAGCAACATGTCAGCATTAAAGAGGAAGTTCTGTCTGAGCCACAGATCTGGAACCAGCAGAAGAGCTCCATTCAGGAATCAGAACCTTTACAGACTAAACAGGAACCAGAACCTCTAGAGATAAAAGAGGAGCCAAATATACAAGAGGTTATGGAGGAACCTGATCATCTTCAGATTAAAGAAGATACAGAGGAACCAGAACTTGGAGCTACTGTGGTCTGGTACCAGAAGGAACCCAGACTGCTGGATATCTCCTGGAATTCCCACACAAATCGCAACAGAAAAGGTATGAAGCTCTGAGCTACCAGTGAAACTTTGGTTCTCTGCAGGCTTGAACGTTGGCAGAATGTAGATGATTCTGCTGGTTCTGCAGTCAGCAGCTGATTTGAGGCATATAGTCAAAACCAATAAATAGCTTGAATTTGCAGGTTTTGGTCCTGATCGACCACAACAGTACCTGCTGCTGGGTTTTACTCATTTGAGATCTAGAAATGCATTTCTATGCCGCAGACTGGGAGCAGATTCTAGAAATGATCTTAAGTCTCAAATGAAAACAGAATTCATTTCTTGCATCATCCTAAAAATCTATTGCAAATGTTTCCATTTGGGTCAAAGACTTAATTCAAAATGAAGGTACCAGAGCAACCGCTCCGACAGTGATTCAGTGAATATGTTGAGTAGATGTAGGGGAGTGAAAAATGGCAAATAACTAAGATTAATCTTCACATCGGACTCAGTTTCTATCTGTTTTATCTGGGAAGCAGATAGAGTTCTTAGGGTGTTGCAGTGTTAATCCATAGTCACTCAAATCTCTCAGAACCTCCGACATCAGAAGAACTATTAGTCAAGTTGTTAGTTCTTTATCTGTCCAAAGATTCTTTCCCAGTCCTGGCCGACTTCTTCGCACGCAAGCAGGAAAAGA
>NW_015116869.1:0-676 GCF_001443285.1 Poecilia latipinna | reverse complement strand
AACATGGTTTCATTGTTATTATAGAGGAATTTAAAGGTGCTAAACTCATGAAATACATAAATAAAGAAACAATACACAAACTCCATTCTCTCCGGCTCATAGACAAACAGGAAGACATTTAATGCACATCTGCAGATTCACACATTACATTTTCATCATTTCATTTTCATCATCTCAGAATCCAAAATGTCTTGTCTCTTACTTCTGACATCAGGTTTTTATACCATTCCAGCCCTACTGTTGTGTATTGGAAAACGTTTGACCAATGGCGTTACCAAACCTCGCTTCCACAGCAATTCTGGCTCCGTCTTACACTGGATGTGTGTTGGAAGTTCTGAGAATTAGGGGTTGACCTCGTGGAAGTTAAATCTGCTCCATCAGAAGAACTATTAGTCAAGTTGTTGATTCCTTATCTGTCCAAACAAAGATTATTTCCCAGTCCTGGCTGACTTTCTCGCATGCAAGCAGGAAAAGACGTTTGCCAAAGGTTTCTTGCACAACAACTTAACCTTTCCCTCTTTGGTGATTGTTTATTCCACATCTCTCCAATCTGAATTCCTCTCTGACTTCTAGGTCAGATTGACCCAATACATTTCTTTTCAGACAAAACATATCTTAATGTGAACCAACCAACAACATGACTTTTAACTATTAATGTAATTAAATTCCTCTACAG
>NW_015116868.1:25028-28127 GCF_001443285.1 Poecilia latipinna | reverse complement strand
CAGATACCACAGATGCCACAGATACCACAGTTACCACAGATGCCATATATACCACAGATGCCACAGATGCCATATATACCACAGATGCCACAGATGCCACATATACCACAGATACCACAGATGCCACAGATGCCACAGATGCCACAGATACCACAGATGCCACATATACCACAGATGCCACAGATGCCACAGGTACCACCGATGCCACAGATACCACAGATGCCACAGATACCACAGATGCCAGAGATACCACAGATACCACAGATACCACATATGCCACAGATGCCACAGATACCACAGATGCCACAGACACCACAGATACCACAGATGCCACAGATACTACAGATACCACATATGCCACAGATACCACCGATGCCACAGATGCCCCATATGCCACAGATACCACAGATGCCACAGATACCACAGATGGCACACTGCTGCTCTTTCTACATTGTGGCATTTTCTGATAATTTTGTGCGGGAAACCTAAAATTGTGCAGGTAACCGTTTGGATAGCTCAGTAGCAGCACTAAGGGGTTCTTCATTCAGATATCTAAAAATATAATTTTGACTAGTCATAATTAGGTTCAAAACATCTTAAGTTGTAATTACAGATATGTGTCCCATCAAATNCAGTGTTGTGGCACTGTTCTGGTGTATTTTTGAAGTGGACATGTTAAGTGCAATTTGAAAAAAGAATTGTAAAATATGATAAAAAAAAATTAATTTTGTGTTTATTTGATTCCTATTCAAGACAGTTTGATAAGAATGACTATATATGTAATATAGGCGGCTACGGAGCATCTTTGTTTACAATTTTGGTTGGTGGTGTGCCTCTGGATTTTTTCAATTAAAACAATGTACCTTGGCTCAAAAAAGGTTGAAAAACACTGCATTAGAGTGTTGTGTGCAATGTCCTCTAATTTAAGAGGGAATGTCTCCTCCTAGAGGTATAAGGGCACAATAGCTTGATTTTTGATAAGCACATCAGAGCCAGATTTTAGCTTGATGTAGAAGCAGCCTTTTTCTTCTCCAAAAGATTGTGTGACAAGAAAATCCTGATGAATTCAAGAAAACTTCAGTTCAGATCATAATCCCTTCAAACATGAAGAGATGTAAACAAATGTTATGAAGTACAGGAACATAATCAATGTGACAGTATTAGGAAGTAGCATATGTGCACAAACTTGCAAAACTCCAAAAGTAACATGTCTCTCCATCTACTGATGGAAGGGAGTCCCAACAGTGTGCCAGTCATTCTGCTCAGGATACAGAAATACTGCACTAGTGGGAACCTCTTAACCCCTGAGTTGAACCCATTTACTACACATGAAGACAGAAAAAGAGATTTAAAGCAGTTATTTTTAAGTCCAAGGCAGTTCCCATGAATTACTTGTCAGTCAGTCAGTCAGTCTGAGCTTTACAGTTTATTCTATAACCAGAACTGTACATTGGACTGATTTCATTAAAGACATTCTGTTCTATGGAATCTGCAGAGGTCTGGACACAGTGAGAAAGAAAGGAAAAAGTTCTACTTTAGATCTTCCCATAGACTCAGTCAGTCTGAGTCTACAAGATCTGATTGGCTACTTCCAACCACCTGAAGATCACCTGGACCATGAAGACAAGCAGAACCGGCTGAGAGCTCTAAAAAACAGACAGAACCTCTTCCAAGAGGAGGTAGGAAACAACTCCAGGTGTGTTTGTGTGTGTGTAGGTGTGTGCGCGCGTGTGTTTGTGTGTGTATTACAGGGTTTTTCACTCAGAGCAAAGCCAGCCGGAATAGACCTTTGGTTGGATCATGATATCAGTTTTCTCTTGGTGACTTTGACCTGACAAATTTAACCATATGACTATCACATGACCATGCTTTGTGCTGCTCCCCCTAGAGGAGAGAGGGAGGAGATCACTCTAAGATTTCAGCTTGATGTGCTGAAAATGCTGTGACTGCAGTAGGGCACACCAAATCTGCAGGATATTTGTACATGCAGTGATCTCACCACCTCTGGGGTCTTGGTCAGCCCCAGTCCACCCATTCTGTCTATCTCCAGTTTAGAGAAAACTTTGGCAGCCCTGCTGCCAAACTGCTGGTACAGCTGAAGGTAGCAAGAGGAGCGGGTTCTAGCTGTTGATGCAGCTCAAGAATTTCTTTATAATTGTTTCAGGCATAAAAGAGCAGTGCTGCCATCCCTGGGGGTTAGCCATCATTTTTCACCTCAGTGACAGTAACTCAGGGGGCAGAGATAACTGGCAGATTGCTGGTTCAAATTCTAATTCTGTCTGCTTCAGTTATGTCCTTTGGCAAGACACTCCACCCAACTGGTCCTCTGATGGTGGCCAGTGACACTCACTGTGTGTATCCTGTCAGTCTGCCCTAGGACAGCTCTGGCTTCAGTGTAGGTTACCGGCACCGGCTAATGAGTGAATGGCTGAATGTAATCTGAAACTGTTTTTGAGTGCATTTTGTTTGTTGGAAGTGAATAAACAGAAAATTATTTGCAGATTTCTGAAGCAGTCTTCAAGTGCATAAGTTCTCCACAGATACCACAGATACCACAGATAACACAGATACCACAGATAACACAGATACCACCGATGACACAGATGCCACAGATACCACAGATGCCACAGATACCACCGATGCCACAGATGCCACAGATAACACAGATACCACAGATGCCACAGGTACTACCGATGCCACAGATGCCACCGATACCACAGATACCACAGATACCACCGATACCACAGATGCCACAGATGTCACAGATACCACAGATGCCACAGGTACCACCGATGCCACAGATGCCACAGATGCCATATATACCACAGATGCCACAGATGCCACATATACCACAGATACCACAGATGCCACAGATGCCACAGATGCCACAGATACCACCGATGCCACAGATGCCACCGATACCACAGATGCCACAGACGCCACAGATACCACAGATACCACAGATGCCATAGATACTACAGATACCACATATGCCACAGATACCACCGATGCCACAGATGCCACAGATAACACAGATACCACAGATGCCACAGGTACCACCGATGCCACAGATGCCACAGATACCATATATGCCACAGA
>NW_015116868.1:5073-20634 GCF_001443285.1 Poecilia latipinna | reverse complement strand
CCACAGATGGCACACTGCTGCTCTTTCTACATTGTGGCATTTTCTGATAATTTTGTGCGGGAAACCTAAAATTGTGCAGGTAACCGTTTGGATAGCTCAGTAGCAGCACTAAGGGGTTCTTCATTCAGATATCTAAAAATATAATTTTGACTAGTCATAATTAGGTTCAAAACATCTTAAGTTGTAATTACAGATATGTGTCCCATCAAATGAAAAATCCGGTGACGTCATTTGAGATATCTTAAAAGGAATTTTGACTCGTCAAAATGTAATTGAAGATATCTTGAATTATTATTCCTGCTAAGCCAGACTATAAATGCAGATATTTTAAATGACCATTATGGAGAGTCAAAATGTAGTTTTATCTAGTCAAAATGCATTTTGAGATATCTAGAATGTAATTACGCAGAGTCAGATGAAATTGATCTTATGTCAAAACGGACTGCCATAGTAGTGCTTTACCCCTGTGCCACTGCAGCATCCCAAGAGGGAACCTGGTCTTTTGTTCAGGTGATGCTCTGAACGGAAATGAAACAGGAGCTTCCCTTTTATGCTCAGCTCTTTCTTCACCACACCAGACATGTAAATAATAACAATACACTACTGTATTTGGGTCTTGCTGTGTGTTTCTCCCCTTTTGTCATGTTTAGCCCCAGCAACAAAATAAAACTCTGATCATGATATTAAAATCCAGGAAGCAGAAAATAAAATAGAAAATCTACAGCTCATCATTCTGAAGAAAGCAATCTGTTGCTACGTAGTAGCCCAGCCATAAGTACTGTCTGATGCCTTTAGTGAAAAAGAGAAAACTGAACTCCTTGTGTTTGTGTAGGGGATGATCAGCCTGGTGCTGGAGTGTATTGATCGTCTCCATGTGTACAGCAGTGCAGCTCACTTTGCTGAGGTGGTTGGAAGGGAGGCTGCAGAGGCCTGGAGCTCCATCCTCAACTCCTTGTATCAACTGCTGGGTACACACAGTATACATAGATGTGGACAAGCTTTACACACTTGCAGCCTCTGCTGACATCTTGTCTAATCCACCTTCCTTTCTTGTTTCAAGCTGCACTGATCCGGGGAAACAGGAAAAACTGTGCTCAGTTTTCTGGCTCTCTGGATTGGCTGATAAGCAGACTGGAGCGACTGGAAGCTTCTTCAGGTACAGCAGCTTGAACTTCAGCAAGACGTGTGTACGCTTGGTGAGGACAAAAATTTGATCTAGGAGAAAAAGAAACGGGCTTGATGCTTTGTGAGGATTTCACAACATGGAACAACAAGACTTAATTATTAAGATAAGATGATACATTTCAGAGTCCAACTTAATTAAGCATTTTCATTTTCTTCTAGAGTAGAAAGTTATTTTAACATCTTGTTGTGGAAACCCTCGATGTTTGGATGTCAGCTGGGCAAAAAAAGTCATCAGTACCCTGGAATCTAAAATCAGTTTGCGGCTCCAGCTGTGCTTCACAGTTGGAGGAAGAACTCTGTGACTTGCTTATAGAAGTGAACACCAAACTCACTAAGCTAAAAATGTTGTACTCGGATCACAAACCAAGATAAAGCTTTAGAGAAATACTGAAAAAAACAAGAAAACTAAGCAATGTTGGGTAACACTTTATTTGAAGGGGGGTGAATAAGACTGTCATGACACTGTCATAAACATGACATGTCATGAACATGAATAAGCCTTCATGAATATTTATGACTGTTGTCACAAAGCATCATTCGGTAAATTATGACACTTTTAATACAAAGTTGACATTATTCAAAATGTCTTTGTTATGACAACTTGACATTAACCAAGAAATCATTACTGTTTAAACTTTACCTTTAATAACATAGTTACCTAATTTTTAAAGTGCAATCAGTAATACTTTTATAACAAATTTATAACAGTAATGATTTCTTGGTTAATGTCAAGTTGTCATAAAGACATTTTGAATAATGTCAACTTTGTATTAAAAGTGTCATAATTTACTGAATGACTCTTTATGACAACAGTCATAAATATTCATGAAGGCTTATTCATGTTTATGACAGTGTCATGACAGTCTTATTCACCCCCCTTCAAATAAAGTGTTACCCAATGTTGATTATATCTAAAGTTTCCAAAACTTCACTGGACAATTTTGAAGAGTAAAGATGGAGGAAGGCAAGAGACGACATTTTGTTCATAGTGAAACCAGAAGGATTTAAATGCATGCAAAGCAGAAAACTGTGTTTTGGAAACGACATGTTTCCAAGTCAGTTTCTGTTGTGAAACCAACAAACCTAGAACTAGATTGCCTTATTTTGTGGACTTTTCCCTGTGTCAGCAGTTCCTGAGATTTTAAAGATTAATTAATTGATTCTTTTTGCTAGGTATCTTGGAGGTGCTTCATTGTGTGCTGGTGGAAAGCCCAGAAGCCCTAAACATAATCAAAGAAGGACACATCAAATCTATCATTTCTCTTCTGGACAAGCATGGACGCAACCATAAGGTAGTTCACCACTATAGAAGATTATAAATGACATAATCAAATTCCTAAAGCTTCTCATGTGCATTTGGAAATTTGGAAGTCCTTGTAGTCCTTGTAAGTGCTTATTTAGACAGACTTATACTAAGTTCAACAGACAAAAATATGTTTAAAATGTTTGTAATGAAAACTCAGATAAATGCCCTGAAGTGACCTAAATGTACTGATTCAGCTTGGGGAAGAAAGGAGAGCTAATCTGTGGTCTGTTGGTGCTGACCAGGTCCTAGACGTGTTGTGTTCACTGTGTGTCTGTAATGGCGTGGCAGTGCGCTCCAACCAGCACCTGATCTGTGATAACCTGCTGCCAGGAAGAGATCTGCTGCTGCAGACCCGCCTTATCAACCACGTAAGCAGGTATACACACACAAGCATGTGCACGCACACACACACACACACACACAGAAAATTGAACTGACTACAGTGAACTGAAACATTTTTGACATTTTTTTGTGGAGGTTAAAGAAACAAATCCAGTTGTACCTTCAGTACTCTTCCTCATGTTATTGTTGTCTTTATGTTTTCTAATCTTCCTGTCTGCTTTATTTCTCTCAACAGTATGCGCCCAAATATCTTCTTGGGTGTCAGTGATGGCTCTGCCCAGTATAGAAAGTGGTACTATGAACTTATTGTGGATCAGACGGTGCCATTTGTCACGTCTGAACCCACTCACCTCAGGGTTGGCTGGGCCAACACCAGTGGCTATGCGCCGTACCCCAGTGGAGGGGAGGGCTGGGGAGGCAATGGGGTGGGTGACGATCTCTACTCCTACGGCTTCGATGGACTTCACCTGTGGTCAGGTAAGCATTGTGATCATAACCTGTTCATGCAGCATGAGAAAAAACATTATTTCATGTTGTTCTTCAGAATAGTAACCATGTACAGTGATTTGTAAATATGTTCATACACTAAACCACCTAACCAAAAATAAAGGCAAGCAACAACTAAAAAATAATCATCTTTTAGCTTTATTTCTTTATTTTTTATATCTAATTTGGCCTTTGAAGAGAGGCTCAGATGGACAATGTGACAAAAACTTTGGTTATCTTTTTGAAAAAACAAGAAATAAAAGAATTCTATCAAACAGCATACCGTGCTGAGAAATGATGAGAACGAAAGCATGTTCAGGGGCAACAAGACCAGATGAAAGGTAGCATTGTAGAGGTTAGAGTAGAGACAATGACAGGTGAGGCAGAGAGCTAGCAGACTAAACATGGAGACCAAATGGAAGGAAGGAAAGCCAGAGCAGGAACCTCTGAGGGTTCATCAAACTGCTTTACCACAATGAAGAAGGAAAGAACAGTTTGTGACGAATATTTAGGAGAGGTTTAGAGTCTCTGAGATTATAAAATCTTACTGGGAGAGTGTAGTAAAGCAACATAGGACAGTAGATGGAAACAAAGAGGAGAAAAAGAGTATAGGCAGAGACACTGGAAGCTGAAGAAGTGTTCGAGAAAGTTCAGGGACAAGTTAGTGAAGAACTTGGAAAGGACAGCTAAGGTGGTCAGAGAAACTGATAGGAATGTATGTGGTGCAACTTCAAGCCAAAATAGAAAGTTGGTGGTGAAATAAAAAAGTGCTGAATGTAATCAGAGGAAGAACAAGGAAATATGGTGGGATAGTCAAAAAGATGAAGGAAGTAGACTGGGCTTCTGTGAGATTAGATGCCTAGGATAGAGAGCTGTAGCAACAGCAAAGGGGAAGACTTCTGATGAGCTCTATGAGAGGTTAGATAGTCAGTGAAAAGGATCTGCACTGATTAGCTGGGCAGAGGGAAAGAGTTGGAGGGAATGTAGAGCAGGTGGGTGTCAGTAAATGAGAAAACTGTGGTCAGAAAATGGAAGGAGAACTTTGAGGAGGTGATGACTGAGGAAACAGAGAAAGAAACTAGGAGAGATGGAGAGCACAGCTGGTCTGGATGACAACTCCATCCAGACCAGGTATACCTGGACAGGTATGGAGATGTGTGGTGTCAGTGGATGTACAGAGTTTTAGTAAATGCAGTGGTGAAGTAGATGAGCCACACAGTGGAGCACTGAGGTGATGAGCTCCAGCAGCACATTTAAATATCACAAGTCTATGTCCCAGCCAGCTGAGGCAGAGCTCTTGTTTTATATGATCCAGGTCAGATGTTTGACTTAATGTGAGCTGAATCTGTCTCTCCACCGATCCTGTGCAGGCTGCATTGCACGGACTGTTACATCGCCCAATCAGCACCTGCTGCGTTCAGAAGATGTGGTGAGCTGCTGCCTGGACCTGAGCATTCCCAGCATCTCCTTCAGGATCAACGGCCAGCCCGTTCAGGGCATGTTTGAGAACTTCAACTCAGAGGGACTTTTCTTTCCTGTGGCCAGTTTCTCTGCGGGGGTCAAGTTAGTGTTTAAATGGAAATTCTTTTCACAATATTACAATCTAACACATTAGTATGTGCCAGTATGTGGCCACTGCATAATATGTCACTGAGTGTGAAAAGGTAGGCAGGTTTCTATGACAGACTTAGATATAACATCAACCCGATTTTGTACTTCAACCCTACATTCAACTTCCATTTCAACAAGTACTGTGTTATACAAGCCCAGGAATTTAGAGCTGAGCTTCATTACTTTAAATTATTATAAGTTGTTATAAGTTAAATTTCATGATTCCACAATATTTCTTTCAAGCTTGTAAACGTCCCTCCTGTCACCCATGACCCTGCAGGGTGCGTTTTCTCCTCGGGGGGCGTCATGGAGAGTTCAAATTCCTTCCTCCTTCAGGCTATGCTCCCTGTTTTGAGGCAGTGTTGCCCAGGGAGAAACTCAAACTGGAGGCCAGCCAGGACCAGACTGTAGCCAGAGACCTGCTAGGACCCACTGTCACTCTGAGCCAGGCCGCATTCACACCCACACCTGTGGACACCAGCCAGGTAGTGACAAAATAATGCTTTAAAGCCTTGTTACACCCAATCAATGAAGTGACTGAAAGCTGATGGCCCAGCCCCCTGTGTGCGTGTATGTCTGCTTAGATTGTTCTGCCATCTCACTTGGAGAGAATCAGGGAGAAACTTGCAGAAAACATCCATGAACTGTGGGTGATGAACAAGATTGAACTGGGCTGGATGTACGGTGTGGTGAGTATGGAGACATGAGTCTTATTCAGTCAGTTCTGTGGTTAAGGTGGTTGGAAAGGCAGGTTTTAATGGCCAAGGGTAAAAAGTTTTTCTGGAAGTCAAATTAATAAATGTGTGTTTAATTTTGGCCAAGAGCACAAAACTAATTTTTAGCTCTTGGACATGTTCATCCTTTTTACATAAATGCTAACATACTGCACGAGTCATGGCTGTGGGACCAGATGTAATATGTGATAATTTGTTCATTTTTGTGTGAATTGCAGGTGCGAGACGATAACAAGAGGCAGCACCCCTGCTTAGTGGAGTTTTCAAAGCTTCCTGAACAGGAACGAAGCTACAACCTGCAAATGTCTCTGGAGACTCTAAAGTAATGCAGCTGCAGACGCTGCTTTAATTGAAATATCTATGAGTGGCATCCAGTTCTGACAGGGGCAGTGCACTTCTAGATAAAACTTCAGTGGAAATACTTCTGAAAATACTTGCATGTGTTTAGTTTATCCTGGTAAAGATGTGCTTAAAGGCTTATAAAAAATTGTTTTTATGGTAAGTGTAAGTTACCACTCTTTCCTTCAATTGTCTAACTTTGAAAGTTTTTTAGCAACCTTATCATCCTTCTCATTGTGTGTGGTTGCAAAATAAACTGAGGTCTTCTGAAGCCTTTAGTTCTGCTTTCAGTTGTTCTAAACATTTTAATTATGCGTCTGGTAGTAAACATGTTCATTTATGAATATAAGTGTTGTATTAATTTCCTGCTTTGTGACGATCAAAGCAGGAAATGAATTCATTGGATGGTCTTTCACTTTCCAATGAATTTCCAAAACAACTGTCTGTGTCATATTTATACCTCAGGAAAATAAAAGATCAACTTGAAATGTTTTATTGATTTCAATTCTCTGTGTTGCAGAACCTTACTTGCTTTGGGATGCCATGTTGGATTAGCAGATGAACATGCTGTTGAAAAAGTAAAGAGCATGAAACTATCACCAACGTGAGTCATACCCACAATTTGGCAATAGTAGCTGAAAAGCAGTTCACTTCATTTACTGTGTGTGTGTGTGTGTGTGTGTGTGTGTGTGTGTGTGTGTGTGTGTGTGTGTGTGTGTATATATATATATATATATATATATATATATATATATATATATATATATATATATATATATATATATATATATATATATGTCCTCACAATGCACTTTACAAGACAAAACAGATTCACTCAATTACATACATTCCAATTTTATCTTTGTAGAAATATCCTATAAAATGCTGTCAGGTGTGTTTTATTATGCTAATTGGTAAAACGTCTTTCTCTCCAAGGAGACCCAGACCACATTGAGTCACTGAGTTTGCAGCAATCTGTCAAACTGAGCATGTACTGAAACGTAAGAAATCCCTTTAAACAGGAAGAAACTTCCAGCAGAACTCACCGCTGATTAGAGGTCAGCTTCTGCTGAGGGCCTGAACAGAGACAGAAAGAAACGTGATATGTTAGGCCTGGGGTAATTCTTATGTCTAGGAGAATGTCATTAGTTAATTGCAGTAGCTCTTTTAAATGCTAAATAGGAGAGTAATACATTGCACTGCTCTGAGCCAGTAGTGCAACATATGGAGAGAAAAAGGAAAATGGAGTGAGCATACTGACATACAGCCAAAGGAACAACTGATCATTCTAGTTTCATGTGATCAAACAAACCAGCTGAACACTTAGAGGATCAGGATCAACAGTAATTTTCCACATTATTCAGAATAAAAAAATACCTCAGGCTCTTTAGTTACCAAGCAGGTTTGTCTGACAGTGTTGTCCTCCAACCCAATCTGTGCAGGTATGAGTTGTCCAGTGGCTACAAACCTGCTCCTCTGGACCTGGGTCACATCAAGCTGACTCCCACACAGGAAGCAATGGTGGACAAGCTGGCTGAAAATGCCCACAATGTCTGGGCAAGAGACCGAATCCGTCAGGGCTGGACTTATGGAATCCAGCAGGTGAGAGACCAACTTGTGGAGTTGGGCCTTCTCTGCCCATTTTAGCTGAAAAAATGATCAAGTGTCAAACATTAAAAAACACAATAAGGCTATGCATGATAAAAACCACTTGCATGATATAAAAAGATTAACTATTGTGCTTCCGTTCTGTCTACACAAAAGCTTTTAATAATAAATGTTTCCCACATAATATTATAAATGCAGAGAAAATCTGAGCGGTTTATCTGCATTTTTGGAGGAAGAAGCTGGATGTAGTGATGATGGAGAGGGAGCTGGTTCTACTGAAGGGCTGCAACCAGATTTATTTGAACCAGATAATACAAGAAGCAACGACGACTCCAAGGTTTCTGCTGAGCAAGAGTCCGTGTCTGTGTCTGCATGGCTGCTGTTTTAGCCTGATGCTAACTGATGATCCCTCTATGCAGTACAAGATTATAGCGAAGAAATATTAAACAGTTATCAGAAGTAGAAAAATCGAACTCAAAATGTGGAAATGGGAGGAACAGGAAGGCTGGTTATTGAATTCCATGATCAAAATATTCATATGTTGGAACACACACAGAACTTCCTTTTAAGTAACTGGATTATTTGAGTTAAACTAGGATTAAAATGAAATTACTGAATGCTGATAAACAGATTTATGAGTACATCATAAATCTGTTTATGATGTACATTAACAGATTTATGATCTGTTTATGTACAGATCATAAATCTGTACTCATACAGATTTATGAGTACATCATAAATCTGTTTATCAGCATTCAGTGATTTGGAGGCGACAGATGTCCTGCTCCAATCTTTCACCGTCTGACTCTTCCTCCCCAGAAACCTTGGAGTCATTGTTGCTTCTTGTACTATCTGGCTCAAATAAATCTGGCTGCAGTCCTTCAGTAGAACCAGCTCCCTCTTCTTCATCTTCACTTTAAAAGCCTTGCAGAACAAAACTGTTTTTAACAGGTTTTCTAAAGGGTAAAGTCTGTAAAGTGAAGCTGCAATGGAAAACAGCTCCAGAGTCCAGGAGCAATAGACTCCTAAATGTAGTTTTTCACCTCATGTCATGTAAGCTAACAGCTGAGCGGAGAAACAACCATCCTTTTACTGTTACTTGAAAAAATATTTCTTCCCTGTAAGGGGCAAATTATTTTTCATAGCTCTGAATCAGTAATTACTCCAAAACAGAAACAGACAGAAATCGTCATGGAATTAACACTGAGGAAGATTTTAAACATTATTCACCAGTAGAGACATAGTCACATCCTCTGCACTCGGTGAGTAAATATGGAAGTCATTGTTGTTCAGGTCGAATGAGCCTAATCACCAACCTTCTTGTTGTTTTTTCTTTTTATCTTATGCATTTTCAGGCCATTAGCATGGCCACTGAGACCTTTTTCTCAACAAAGCCAATCCTGTTCATACTTTGTTGACTTTTTTACCTTTACATTCAAACTCCCCTGAATCCAATGGATGTAAAAGCTCTTGCATTGCGTCTGGAATGTTTGATTTATCCCTTTGATGACTAATGTAATATTTCCTCAGCTCTGTTTACTGATTCTCCTCAGAAACTAATCCACTCCCAGCCCCTCCATTGGTAGGGATGTCTCACACATTGAAAACCTCTGCTGTGAGTCAGCAGTTTTCTGTCTCGGGTGATTGACTCACTTGAGAGGAACAATATTTTATAATTAGCTGCCATTGCACTAAAGTGTTGTAAAAACATAACAGAATTTGTTATAGTTGACTGTCTTAACTTTTCTTCCTTGTCAGGATGTGAAGAACCGGAGAAACCCTCGCCTCGTTCCATACATGCTGCTTGATGAGAGAACCAAAAAGTCTAATAAAGACAGTCTGAGAGAGGCTGTTAGGACTCTGTTGGGCTATGGATACAACCTAGAAGCTCCAGACCAGGATCATGGTACAACTCCCAGCTGATGCTAAATGTTTTCAAGCTCAATATTTTCAGTAAAAACATTTTAAAGCAAAATAAATGTCAAACTTAATCAGAAGTATAGCATATCAGAGGGAAAAATGCGATATATATCACAATATGATAGTCTAGTCCAGAGGTTCCCAAACTGTGGGGCGCGCCCCCTAAGGGGGGCGCCGTGTCATTGCAGGGGGGGCGCGGGAAGCCGTCTGGATGAAAACAAAACAAAACATGAACACTGTATGCGCTGGGTTTTTACCCAACTCTCTGTTATTCCTATGTCAATTTGATACAGTAGAGGCTTCCACACTTCCCATATTTGTGTCCTCTGTCACTTTTATCAGCAGTTAAAACTGTTTAATCCATAGTTAACATGTTGTAACCTGTTTTTCTGAGCCGCCTTTAAACGCAACATGAGCGCTACGACGCTCGCGCTGGAGGAGACCTGCTGCTGGGCGGAGCTACGTAGGTTTGTGTTAGAATCACGGCAGCAAACCAGCAAAACGCAAAGAACTTTTCACAGTTTTTACCTCCAAACTAACCGACTGAGTTGAGTAAAGCTGTTGGATGCAGGTAATAATGACTAGCTAATATCAATACAGAACCTTAAGCTTAACAAGTATCTTGTAGGCTATGATGTTGGTGTCTATTTTCAGCTACGTACATTCATTTTGCCCCCCAAAAAGTCAATGCCTCCCCCCCCCCATCACACACGTCGTTTCAACCAGACAGCCATTTGTAATCCATGGGGGGTGGGCGCAGAAAATGTTTGGAAACCACTGGGGGGTCGCAGAAGAAAAAGTTTGGGAACCACTGGTCTAGTCCCTCCAGGATGTTACAATGGTTTTTCTGTGATTGTTTGGCCTAAAATGACTGATTTTGCTGCATTTTTTCAAAAGGTTGCAGTCAAAGTTGCGCATGTTATTAAACTTTATATTTGCCACAGCTACTGAAAGAACACTTTCAAGTTGAAATATAATCTTTAATGCAAATCAAATCATGTCCTGAGGGGTTGTCACAGTGCAAATGAATAATTCCATATTGATCATTAAAGTTAATATGAACTGTTTATGGAAGTAAACCCTGCAGAACATCTGACAATGGCTTTTACAACAACAAAAAATAGGCAGATGTTAGCGTTTAGCAAAGGGGTGGGCGACTCCAGGCCTCCAGGTCTGGTGTGCTGCAACTTTAGCTTCAGCCAACCTGAGTCAAATAATGAGGTCATTAGCAGAACTGGACTGCACTTAGGAGGTGATTCAGCTATTTCATAGAAGTGTGTTGGACCAGGGAGACTTCTAAGAGTTGCAGGATACTGGCCCTGGAGGACCAGGATTGCCAGCCCTGGTTTAGCAACATCCAGCTTACTGAGGCATGTTTCACAAAAGCTAGATAGTGAATTAAGCTAGGATTTTCCTAGATATCCTGGCTTAATTCGGTTAAGCCTTGATGCGGTTTCACAAAAGCAATAGCACATGACTTACCATGGTGATTTATCTTGTGCAGTTAGTGTGCTCTAGACTAGGCTAACAGCCAGGCTTAGATCATCCTGGTTTCCTACCTGTTCAGTCAGCAGTCACATCAATCAGAAGCCAATGAGTTTTCTCATTGGTTTGTCTGTTTTGGTTTGTTTAAAGCTGTAAAAATTCCTCGAATGATTCGAGTATCTCGATTATTAAAATTCCTAGTAGAGGCGAATTATGTTCGTAGAAGCTTTGTTAAATTACTATGTTTCTGGCCGGGTGATTATTTGTGTTGCTCAATGCTCTGACTTGGTGAATTGATGAACGCTGAGTCAAATTTTCAAGCAAAACATCCAGTTTTCAAGTTCAGTCCAGGGGGATTGCATTGATTGATGATATCCAACTATTATCGTTTTTCGAGGGACCAATAAGCATCCTTAAACTGACTGGCGCCATGCATGGAATATAACAGCTTTTCTCTTCCTGGAGTTGCTGCCTACCCCTTTGAGATCTCAATTTGATATAAGGAGCATTATAAATAAAATAAATTATTATTAATTTCTTAGCATTTTGGTGGTGTCCTCTTCCACTTATCAAAAACCTTAATAGGCTCTGTTATTGCTAGAGTCAGCTTCCACTGTATCTTGCATAGTGTATTTAACCTGAACATTGTTCCATCATGCAGTTATGAGACTGGTTGTTTAATTGCCTCCTTCTTATTCAGTGTACCTCCTTCCTTTTCTAACTCTGCAGCTGCTCAGTCTGACGTCAGCAATATGTCTGCAGAGAGATTTCGCATTTTCAGAGCGGAGAAGACCTACTGTGTTAACACTGGGAAGTGGTACTTTGAGCTGGAGGTAAGAGAGAATGATAAAATCATCACAGAAATGATAGTGATGGTGAATCTTTTAATAAGCAATAACTGAAATTGACTATTTGGCTATTATTTCTGATAATCAGGTGGTGTCCCAAGTTGTGCTAAATCCTCATATTAGAAAAGTCACTTAATGCTTGTGGGCATATTTGCTATGTAATTAGAGTCAAAGGAATTAGGAATTTTGAAATTATGGATATTAAGGTTCCATGTCATAAAGGCCCGTTTTGAGGACAGTGAAATTGAACTTTCAATATTGAAAAAAAGGAAATTCTGACTTCAAACAGAGGGCATTATAGCCCTGTTCAGACCTGGTCCAATGTGCATCATAACTAATCTGTACATCAGCACCACAAGCAAAATTCGTCCCTGACGAATCTAATCTGGTCTGTACAGAGTAACTGAATCTTAGCTTTGTGCTTGACGAGGAAATAAACCATGCAGCTCCTTCAGAGAGCGGGCTGTCCGCTGAGCAGCCAGCAGGTCAGCTGATGTTCCTGTAACAGCTCAGATACTCTAAATCTCTTGAACTACGCTATTATTCAGACCCTAATATGGCTGAGATTAATCTGAGGCACATCTTTGAGGAGTTATTTCAGGCTCTTTATGAACTCACCTGTGTGGTTTTAACAGACTCAATAATAGAGACAACAGCTCAGCATTAGCACACAGAGACTTGGAATCATTAAACACCACAGTAGAGCAGCCGACAGCTCACTGGAACAACTTCAGTAGTCAAGGCACATTGCACTGTGTAGAAATGACTGGACATCCCACAGTGTAACATGTGATCACAGCTTGATCAATCGGCAAACCCCCCCCCACATCCAACTGCATTTCAGAGATAAATTCATTCATGGGACAAACAAACAAATATCCACAGGACCGTATAATTAGTTTAGATTAATTGTTTTGCAGTTGTTTACACATTTGTTTTTAGTTTCTAACAAGAGTCCTGCTTGAGGGGAGTCACTTCAAGTCAGTGGGGGTCCCTGAATGTCTCCCAGGACGGATCGTATTCAACTCACAAAAGTAACATGGATACAGTGCTTTTAGACCTGCATTTATCGTCCAATCATCTAGAATGCATGTTGGTGACAGATGTGACCAAGGCCTGTGACTTGAGCTTCACTTCTTCTGCACTGCATTCCTAGATTGTTCCTGCTGGTTTCTTTAGGTACTGACAGCTGGAGAAATGAGGGTGGGCTGGGCAAGGCCAGGCTGTCTACCAGACCAGGAGCTGGGATCTGATGACCAGGCCTTTGTCTTCGATGGTTTTAAGGTGATGAATGAATGAATGGATGGATGGATGGATGGATGGATGGATGGATTATTCCTAAATGTGGCTGTGATGTATCCCAAACAGGAAAAAAACTCATACCTGAAACTACTGAATCCTTTTTTACCATAAACACAGTGAGATGTAATTGAACAGAAGTTCCCTTCCCCAGGAGACCTTGAGAGTCATCACGATACAGAGAATCATTTGAAAGCCACTATTGTGAAAATGTTGTGTTGGAAATCATGATTCCAAAAACATATAACTCAACCACATCGCCTTCCTGCATTTTCCATGTTAGCACACATAGGAGTCAGTTTGGAACAACTTAAAACTTTGAGTTGACTTTCTATAGAATTTAGTCAGAGGTTTGAATTATTTATTGGACAACTGAGTATTAAGTAAGAGTGACTCAAATTCACTTAAATTTGTCTTCAGCAGTCATTTTATAATAAGGCAACCTCAATGAGCCGAAGAATTATCATCCATAAACATAAAAGTACATTTGTGTTCATGAAGGTGTACAGTGTCGAGAAGAATGGTATGATTGGGCTTTTCATGCACTAAGTGTAGGGCAGTAGTTCTATTGAAAGTCCATTAAAAGTGCCAACTTTGCATGATTTTGTAAATTATGATAATTTAACGCAAAGTTCACCTTTTTAATGGATTTCACTGCAACTTTTAGAGCAACTTTGCATTAAAAGTGTCATTATTTACCGAATGACACGAATGAATGTTTATGTTCATGACAGGTGTTATGTCATGTTTATGACAGTGTCTTGTCAGTCTTATGCACATCCCTTTTCCCCTTGAACCAAACATTTGAGCTGCAATTAGTTACATCCACCATCTTCTACTCTTTAAGTCTAACAAATTCCGCAAGTTTTAGATTTTAGGATAACGTCCCATTCACACTAAAAGTTGAGCAAAATTCATCGTAAAGTTTAATAAAATTCATCATCAGATCAGAAATTTTTTTCATGCAATTTGAAGCAAGAATTTAAATTATTCAAAAGTAAAATAAGTAGTTATTTTAACTTGATATTGTGAGTAAAATAATAGGGAAATGTGTGCTCTTTAACTAGGCGTGGGAAGTTTTTTTTAATATTGTGAAATAATTTGGTTCAAATTTCAGCATTAAGTTAAATCTCACAATTGTAGATTAATGAACTTAAAAATAATATTTAGACAACTTGTGTTTTGTTGTTAAATTAACTGCTGAGTTAAAACTAATACAATTTTCTTGCTGGCTTAAATTGCATTTTCAAGGCAGCAGGTGGACGTTCATTTCCAAGTTAAACCACCTTGAAATGTTTTACAGTGCACCTAATTCAGGCTACCACCACCTATCTCCACTTTGAAAGGAAGCTTAAAGTCTGGTTAACCAAGCACTGGTGCACCGGTTAGTTGAAAAGTCTTTTGTACACTTTGGTCTCCAGGAACTCTTATACTACTGATTAACTCTGGCCAGCAGTTTGTCTTTAAGGCAGGTAGGTGTTCACCATGTCATGCACTCTAAAAAGTGTTTTTTGGCTGTAGTTCATCTTATGGACTTATTTACATCTCACTTAATTCATTTAGTGTTGATAACTTACTTTTTGTGTTAAATTAACTTAAAAGTTACACATTTAACTAACTTAAATTAACTTAAAGGAACTTTTTACTTTGACTTTATTTGAAAAAAATAGCATTCGATGCCAGTTTCATATCCTATGTCTGACCAACTCAATATATTATGATCATCCAACTTAATTCATTACGTTTAGCCAACTCAGTTCAGACAAATTTAAGTGAATTTGAGTCACTCTTACTTAATACTCAATTGTCCAATAAATAATTCAAACCTCTGACTAAATTCTATAGAAAGTCAACTCAAAGTTTTAAGTTGTTCCAAACTAAAATACTAAAATATCCAAAGTTACATTATCACTCACATTTCACTTAAAATGCAGCTAGAATTTAAATGATTACAAATGTATGTTTTAACATGTTCTTTAGTTCTTGTACACTGAAAAAAGAAAATAGTTTATCCAACTTAATTTATTAACTTGGTTTAACTTAATATATAAGAGGAGGAAGACATGTAGCAAAGATCATCAGGCTGGAATCAAACCTGCGATGGCCGTGACGAGGACTAAGGTCTCCGTATGAGTTGTGCATAATCGCTGTGCACCTGGTTGGTGCTGTGATGGCACAGGATCTGTACCTGGTGACATCAGACGTAGGATACCAACACGGCATTGAAGTCAACTGAAATAATTACGTTTCAATTAAGTTCATTGAAATTTAGAGTGCACTCCTAACGCAGTCTAAGAGTACACTTCTTAGAGTGCACTCTCAAAAGTGTAATTGAAACAATTAAGTTCAATGCTGTGTTGGTATCCTCCATCTGACATGATGATGCAAGTTTCACCAG
>NW_015116868.1:0-1357 GCF_001443285.1 Poecilia latipinna | reverse complement strand
AATTCAGTTAAAACAAAACATAATAAATTGAGTTGGATGAACTTAATGAATTGAGTTAGAGGATCATAATGTATTAAGTTGGATAAACTTGGTAAATTTTGTTGGATAGACATAAAACACTGAGTTGGATAGACATAACTTCAGTTGGTTAAACTTAAATTGAGTTGGAAAAACTTGATTGAATTATTTACCAACTGAAGCAATTAAATTAAGTTGGTTCAACTAATTTCATTTTACAGTGTGCAGCAGCTCAGCAACGAAGGAAAATCCCTTAAAGAAAGTCCTGCAGTAACTGCAGTAGCCTAAAAAAAAAAATCCAAGTTCTTTTATTGTACTGAGTAGGCCATGTTTTCACTGTGCTAACTAGGCCTGTCGCGATAAACAATAAATCAATTAATCGCACGATAAATTAAACCTATCGACCTCATTTTAATTTTCGGCTTTATCGTCTCTTCCTGCCTTTTTTTTTCTTTCTCTTGATGACATTTGTTAAGAAAATAAATTTAAATATGCTAATTTTAAAACTTAACATGTCTTGATTGAAATAGCCTAATTATAGTTTTAAAATTAGAAGCTTATTCTGGCCTATTGACCTTTATGTTACCTGTAGTTACAGCAGATGGTTTGTTAAGATCTTTTGAACTGCCCTTTGTCTGTCTGGGAAACAATCAGGAGAAGTTCCAGCTTTTCACACAGATCCGTGAAAAGCCATAAAACAGCAGGAGTTCAGGAGAGTCTCTGCTTCCATTTTGTTTAGATAATGGGGGAAAATGGCCTTCGATCGTGACTTGCTAGGAGTTTTAAAAGGGTCAGAGACAGCTTCTGGTTGGATGAGCAAAGATACGCCTTATTTAAATAAATTAAAGAAAAGGAGATAAAACTTTCCACACAGAGTAACAAATCAGATTTTGCTCTCTGCAACTTCTCCAAAGACGTCTTTGCTTTTTGTTTGTCGTTTCCATCTTTTGTCTTTTTTCCTTTTCTCAGGTAAATTCATGTGTTGTTTGTGCTCTGAGGTTTCTGATGTTTTGTGATGTGTTTGTCTGGTGATAGTATGCATCTGTCTTGAATAAATGCTGATTATTGTGACGCTGTTATCTCTGCGTGATCTCAGTCTTCGCGCACGGCATTTTTCTGAATCCGGGCATAAGAGAGGATATAACGAATCAAAAGGTTTTAAAGTTTTGGAATTTTTTCCCTCTCTTACACTGAATGAAAAAAGGCTCAAGTCCGGTGTTCTCCACTGACCTTCCCTTCCTATTTCCTTAGTGTAGCAGTCCCTCAGACCCAATAATTAGTGTAATGTCCAGTGCACACGACAGGAGTTGTCGGCCCATTTTCAAAACCTGAGACCACC
>NW_015116867.1:26400-27500 GCF_001443285.1 Poecilia latipinna | reverse complement strand
CCTCCAGACACCCAAACTGAGGAGAGTTTGGGACAGGATGAAACATCAGAATCCGGAAGAGAAACTGAAAACTCAACACTCTCCACAACACATGAGCAAAGCACAGACCTCAATAGCGACTCCTAGTATTTATATTTGGACATTTGTGTTGCTTTCTAAAATATGTACTCATCTCTAATAAATAAATATAGAAAATATAGATATAAGTAATATCAGAATTTACATTCACGGAGTAAATTTACATTTTGCTTTATCAGAGAGCAACATCATGTATATCATAAATTGTGTTAGAAAACAAAACTTTGAATGTTAATATTTACTTTTTCTGATGTCATCTTTTTATATTCTCTTTGTGGCTGGATAAGAATAACAATATTCAAAATGACATATATGCACTATGTGTATTTAAAGAATATTACAAAAGATATCACCTTTACATAAACACAATCTGATCTATGAAGTAGATTGTTTGCATTAAAATGTTTCAAACCACGGTGCCTCTTTTTCCATAAAAGTAACTGCTGTAAAACATAAGGAGGTTGTGTAACAAATAGAACAGAG
Organism: Poecilia latipinna; assembly: GCF_001443285.1. NCBI lineage: Eukaryota > Metazoa > Chordata > Actinopteri > Cyprinodontiformes > Poeciliidae > Poecilia > Poecilia latipinna. Next base: position 26,939 of record NW_015116867.1, on the reverse strand, counting down.
GAATCTAAGATACTTTCAAAGTACATTTTTGTCTCTGATGGGAAGGGAAAATGCAATTTTGTCATTCAGATCTGAGTTTAGAATTACATTAGTCTCTTAAGGGCATATATATATATATATATATATAAGTATTTGTGTGTGTGTACAAAGGGAATCTTAAAGGCATACCTAATAAGAGTTGAATGTTAAAAGCAAGCCCCATAACGAACTAAAAAACTCGTGTGTGTGAAGGTGGGCCCTGCAAAGCATAAATTTTAGAATTGTGTGTAAAGGTGGGCTCTGCAAAGCATAAATGTTATAAACAGGCCCCACATGTGACTGAAAAACTAACATGCAAAATGTTAGTTTTGCATGTTATTGCAAAACTATTTTGTTTTGTTTATTGAAGGTGATTTTTAGTATCAAGATGTTTTGGGGGGCTTGGCTATTTTTGTCATAGATCTAGGATGTCTAGAAAGGGTGGGCCCCTCAACTCACCAAGCTACTTCCGGGCCCCCTGAAGTATATTAACAGGGATGGATGTGTGTGTGTGTTTACAG
>NW_015116867.1:19907-22535 GCF_001443285.1 Poecilia latipinna | reverse complement strand
GGTGCAAAAACAAAAAAAGCAAATATTGCCATCAGACAACACAACTTGCAAGCAAGTGTATAAGCTGTTCCCTTCAGTCATTCCTTAACCCTTGTGTCTAGAAATGGGGTCCAACCGATCCCACACACGTAAAACATGTATCATTTTCCACAGTCTTCTACGTTTGCCTCAGTCCTCGCATGTACAAGGGATAATAGACGAGAAAAGACAACACTCAGTGTACCATTGCTTGTCATTGTAGCCTATTAGATTGCTTTCATGCCAGTCCCATAGACTGTGCCAAATTTTCCGTCTCACAAAAAATTGGATGACATAAAGCAGTCCACCAGCTCTCTGTATTCAACTTCTTGTTTGAAGATTGGAAAGCAATCTGAGTATTTCTGCAGATGACAGGACTCAGACCTGTGTTGGAAGTAAGAGGTGTACAGAGTGAAAAGTAATGGCAAGACTACTGTCCCCTGTGATACTCATGTGTTGTGTTGTGTTGACCACCTGGTCAGAAACATGACTCTTCAGTCTTACAAACTTGTCTTTTTGTTATGTAATTATTGATCTCAGAAGTGATTGGTGGGGTCTCCACCAGTGTCTTCTGGAGTTTCAGACAATCAAATCAGGTTGAAATGTGATAAATGCAATTCAGCCTCATTTTCTTATGCCAGTTTTGCTGATTTTAAAGGAACTGAGTGTTTTGGCTATTTTGCTGATTTCAGGAAGTTTGTTTAGTTTTGGTTCTGGAGATGAAGCGTAGACTTGAACAAGAAGACCTGGGCAGTCTGAAAGGTTAATACAACAATAACAGGTCTGTAAATGATTTTGGTTGTAAGCTATTCAGTGATTTATAAACAGCCATCAGCATGTACAAGAACTATTTGAAGAACCATATGAGTTACAAGATTTAATTTCCCTTTGAGATCAATAAAATATTTCTTAATTTGATTGAACTGAATTAAACAATTGAATTTCTGCTAAATACCTGAGCATTAGTTCTTGACAGGAAACACCTGTTGGCATCAGTTAAATTCTGACATAACACCTGTTGGCGGCATCAGTTAAATTCTGACATAACACCTGTTGGCAACAGTTAAATTCTGACATAACACCTGTTGGCATCAGTTTTCTTTCTGACATAACATTTTGCAGTAATCTGTCTTTTTCCTTTCCAGTGTGTGAGTCAGTCAGGATGATGAATAAACAATGGCTTTCATTCAAAGCTTATGAAAAAAGCTTGACAGAATAATTGACTGTTGAGCAAAAATTCATGTTGTTTTGTCTAACAAGGGAAAAGATAGAAACATTTCCTTGTGATATTTCCCAGGTGAAGCATAGTAGAAATAGATCTGGCCCAAGCCCAGAGCCCTGGTGAGCCCCAACACTAACTCTGGTAGACTCTAATTTCGCATTGTGAATGTGAACAACCAGTACCTATTGGAAGCCAAAACAGGCCTCCTTGGTTACACCCTGCAGCTGCAACTTCAGTCCATCCTTTTGGCCTTCAACAGGTGGCGCGCCCAATCTAAGGTCAACCAAGCCATCCATCATCTGGAACGTCTACAAAAGTCCAAACAGAAAGAGCTGGTCTAGGGTGAGGACAAGTACCTCACTTCAGGTTCAAAGAACAGAATGATGTGGTGATAGCAAAGGTGATGAGGAGGGAGGAAAAGTGCTACAAGTTCAAGGTCATGTCGCAGGATGGACAAGAAACCAAAACTGAGAAGGACTTGTTAACTGGAACACTGGTTGGACAGACTTTTAGAACATCTTGCAGGCAACACTGCTTCTTTATCTGTTTTACATGCAACAAGCTTCCTGGTCCAATGAACCTTCAGCTGTGGTTCAGGAGTAAGGAATGGTGCAAGCTGCTCCATCTCTCTGCCCTGACACAGTGACAAGGTCCACCGAAACAAAATTCATGCTTCTCATTGAGCTTACAATACTAGCAGATGATCAGATGATGCTGTCTGGAAAACAACCATTTACCCAGTAGAAACTGGATCCCAGGAAGGTTCAACCAGCAGCAACACCAAGCAGCTGAGTCCAACTTTTTGTACAGACTTAAGACATGTAAAAGTTTCTAAATATTTTCACAACCCTTCAAATACAACATCATCTTGTTTCATTATGTACTTCTCTAATGTGAATATATTTTCTTTATTATTGAATAGTTTTTGCCCATTGCAAATTCAAGTCCAAAGAACCTAGAAATGTCAAATGTAACTATCAATCAAAATAGATTGATAAAATACAAACATTTACTGACTACAAATACTAAGTACTAAAGTAAACTAACACAATTAGAAGAACAAAAAGTGAAGAGCAACTTCTAAAGATAAAAGATGGAATCAAAAGTAAGGAAGTGATGTTGAGCCATACAGCAAGAACAGAACAATGGAGTTTTTGTTGAATCACTTCTTCCAAGTCAGTAATCCTAAACCTGAGCTTTTGCTTTCTTTTATGTTTACCATGCACTTTGTGTTTGAAATGCTAATCTAAGTAAGATTTTATCACTGACATGACACATAGTGCAGCCAAAAATAACATTTTGGCATATTTTCTTTCATGCACTTGTTGAATACGGTTTGAGTTCATTAGTTTCTAGTTGTTTAAAACTGCTCAGTGCACTTTTTAACA
>NW_015116867.1:10750-16680 GCF_001443285.1 Poecilia latipinna | reverse complement strand
TTTGCCATGCTCTTTGTGCTTGAAATGCTAATCTAAGTTATCACTGACATGACACATAGTGCAGCCAAAAATAACATTTTGGCATATTTTCTTTCATGCACTTGTTGAATACGGTTTGAGTTCATTAGTTTCTAGTTGTTTAAAACTGCTCAGTGCACTTTTTAACATCCAATTAACATTTTTAAGAGTAAGTTATTGATAGACACAAAACCCAAAAACGTGTATATATCACACATACAAATAAGTATAATCTGCTTTTCAGTGTGTTTGTTTTTAGACACTTGAAATACAGACATCTGATCATGTTAGTATTTGGATAATGAATAATTGATATTTTTACAATCACACGACATTACAAAGAACAAAAAATTAAAACAGTGGCTAAAATAAACTCCTGATTCCTGCTCACTTGAGGGCTGACTGAAGTACATCAGCTGAAAGACACATCAAAAAAGTATTTCTGGAATTTGGATGTTACATGATTCAAAGGAAAATAATGGTAAAACATAACAAAGAGGCAACTTGTTCTTTTTTCATGACCTGTGATCAGGAAGAAAACGTGAAACACTTAAGAGCGTTTCAGGGAAATGATGGTTCAACGGGACGACAAAGAAACGCCCAGTGGGTTTTCTTAAATATGTTACATAATCTGCCTTTTGTAAGCAGTTATCTTACTTTTAAATAAGTTTTAAGAACGTACACTTTCTGACAATTATGATATGCAAATGATCTGATCATTACCAAATTCAAAATTAATTTAAATCTAACTACAAGTATCTGAAACCAGGCATGTCAATTACTCACTTAGTGAAGTTGAAGCCATGTTGGAAATGTTCGCAAAACAAAACAAAAAAAACAAAACTTAGAAATATAAAGAGGAGAAAGATAGTCTTCATTCTACTTAGGATGAGAACTAAAATAAAAAATCTGACTTCAAATTTTCTTGAAGTCATTTGATCATTTTATCCATCCCTCCATTTTCTGCACACCATTGTCCCTTAGTGGGGTCTGGAGGGGTGCTGGTGCCTATCTCCAGCTAATTTTTTGATTATTTTACTGCGTGATTTGTCAGAAAATTCATGTGCTTTTTAAAGGGTGAGACATACAAGCAGATGATCAGATGGAGCTGGCTGGAAAACAACAATTTACCCAGTAGAAACTGGATGCCAGGAAGATTCAACCAGCAGCAACGTCAAACAGCTGAGTCCAACTTTTTGTACCTTCAAATACATCAGTGTTTCATTATTTTCTTCATGAATAATTAAATAATCTATTTAAAAGTCTAATGTGAATATATTTTCTTTATTATTAAATAGTATACACATTCAAAAATACTTCGGTGGAAAATCCAAAGAACCTAGAAATTCAGTCAAATGTAACGTTATAAGTCGAAATAGATTAATAAAGTACAAGCATTTACTGACTACAAATACTAAGTTCTAAAGTAAACTAACACAATTAGAAGAACAAAAAGTGAAGAGCAACTTCTAATGATAAAAGATGGGGTCAAAAGTAAATCAATCAAATTTTATTTGTATAGCATATTTCAGCAGCAAGGCATTTCAAAGTGTTTTACATCATAAACACAAAAACAGTCATGCAACATAGAATCAACAATCAAAACATTGCATTAAGTCAAGTGCCATCATTAAATTCCTAATTGATTACATTTCATGTACAACTCTAAACAGGAGGGTTTTTAGTCGAGATTTATAGGCACTCATTGTTTCAGCTGTTTTACAGTATTCTGGAAGTTTGTCCAAATTTGTGGTGCATAGAAGCTGAATGCTGCTTCTCCTCGTTTGGTTCTGGTTCTGGTGATGCGGAGCAGAACCAGAACCAGAAACTGAGGGGTCTGGAAGGTTGGAACAACAGGAGGTCTTTAATATATTATGGTGCTAAGCTGTTCAGTGATTTATAAACTAACAGTATTTTAAAGTTTATTCTTTGAGCTTCAGGGAGCCAGTGTAGGGGCTTTAAAATTGGTGTTACATGCTCTAACTTCCTGTTTTTAGTCAGAACGCGAGCAGCAGCGTTCTGGATCAGCTGCAGCTGTTTGATTGATTTGTTGTAAGGAAGTGATGTTGAGCCATACAGCAAGAACAGAACAATGGAGTTTTTGTTGAATCATTTCTTCCACATGAGTAATCCTAAACCTGAGCTTTTGGTTTCCTTTATGTTTGCCATGGTCTTTGTGTTTGAAATGCTAATCTAAGTAAGATTTTATCACTGACATGACACATAGTCCAGTAAAAATAACATTTTGACATATTTTCTTTCATGCACTTGTTGAATACGGTTTGAGTTCATTAGTTTCTAGTTGTTTAAAACTGCTCAGTGCACTTTTTAACATCCAATCAACATTTTTAAGAGTAAGTTATTGATAGAAAACAAAACCCAAAAACGTGTATATAGCACACATACAAATAAGTATAATCTGCTTTTCAGTGTGTTTGTTTTTAGACACTTGAAATACAGACATCTGATCATGTTAGTATTTGGATAATGAATAATTGATATTTTTACAATCACACGACATTACAAAGAACAAAAAATTAAAACAGTGACTAAAATAAACTGATTCCTGCTCACTTGAGGGCTGACTGAAGTACATCAGCTGAAAGACACATCAAAAAAGTATTTCTGGAATTTGGATGTTACATGATTCAAAGGAAAATAATGGTAAAACATAACAAAGAGGCAACTTGTTCTTTTTTCATGACCTGTGATCAGGAAGAAAACGTGAAACACTTAAGAGCGTTTCAGGGAAATGATGGTTCAACGGGACGACAAAGAAACGCCCAGTGGGTTTTCTTAAATATGTTACATAATCTGCCTTTTGTAAGCAGTTATCTTACTTTTAAATAAGTTTTAAGAACGTACACTTTCTGACAATTATGATGTGCAAATGATCTGATCATTACCAAATTCAAAATTAATTTAAATCTAACTACAAGTGTCTGAAACCAGGCATGTCAATTACTCTCTTTGCAGCATATATTTGGTCCCTAGACCTGGGTGTAAAATTTTGCTGGATTTGAGTTTAGAGAAGTTTAAATGCTAATTATGGAGGTTTGTAGAAGATGGTGGATAAAACTACAAATTCTTTAATTCATTGTTTTTGGTTTAACATTATGAGAAATACTATGGATTCAGATTAAATATGCTGTTTTCCTCATAAATTAAAGTTTACTAAGTGACAGGTCTTCAAGATACAAATCAATATACATGATAGAGTGGAACAAAGTAGATGAGAAGATGAATAAAATATGTTGCAACACACTATGAATGAATGACAAATAAAAAAAATGATGAACAAGTCACTTTGGACATCTAAAGTGATACCAAAATATGGATTAGTGATAAGGCAGAACAAGTTGACCAATAGGATTATTGTTGTCAATGTTAATCTCACTGAACGTCAATTAACTGTTCTGGTAAATCCTGTAATCCGACAGGTCCTCACATAAAACTGTCTCTCCCTGTTCAGTGACGAGTTGTTTGAGGCATTTCTTCCTCGTCATAAATAGACACTCTGTTTTTTCTATGCTCTGACGAGCATGGGTTTTTTATTATGCTTTGTTCTTCTGCAGGATCTACAGAAGACATTTTTTTAAATCTGTCCTCCCAATACAAAGGAGGTGTAGGACTATGTAGCAGGTGTCTACATAGTGGGACTTAGAGGCCTATTATTATGCTTGGATAGAGTCAAGCAGCAATAGGTCTGTGGGCTATACAAAATGTGTATTTACATTTGATACACAATTATTTTCAGATATTGAGATTTCACCTCATCAATTCCGCCTGTTTTGAGCTTATTAAGGAATGCACTGTTTTAACGCAGTGTCACAGTTATGCAAATGTGCTGATGCATGGTGGTACAACTATACATCTTTAACCCAGAAGCAGAAGAAGTGGAGCCTCCTGAATAACAATCAAGCCGCAACGAGGATTAAATGCTCCAGATATGATGCACATTTATGTCATTGTTATTTCAAACTCTGAGGATCATGCTTCGCTTTGGGGCAGTTTGCCATGATGTGAAACTCAAGCAGCTGGTATCATTCAGCACAAAGACAGTTATTTTCCAAAAATGCAACCTTTATACTTGCAAAATTCAGACAATGTTGAGGGTCGACAACATTTTCATAACTGCTGCATCTTCTCAACTATTACTTCCATTTTACTGTCACATCTATTGCAACAGTAAATGCATAGATATTGTGAGTAAGGTAACGTCCAACACAAGACTAGCAGAGCTACCGTTCAGCATTAGCTTATTCTACGTGATAAATCATGTTCATGCCGAACAACAATACAAAATACACAAAACTTCATTATGTAATTACGTCACCAATATCTGAAAAATTATGATGAACAGTAGGAACAGAACCTTCCTTTAGTCCAAGTATTTTGGTAAATCCTACCTTGTATTGTTGGTAGTTTTCAGACGGCTTGATTTAATTTGCTCTTGGACTGTTTCTAGAAGCAGGAGATATCCATATGGAAGAAATACGCAAAAAGTGAATTGTGCATAATTGTGCATAATAATGGACCTTTGATGTTTAAATAGGGTTATTTCCTTATTCTTGCGATTCTCTTTCTCCTTTGTGTGTGTTTGTTGTGAATGTTTAACAAATATCTGTGTTATTCAATTATGTTAGTGTCGATATTCACAGAATGTGTTTTGAGGAGTGTCTTTCAATGAGTCCTAATGACAAAAAATAGGAGAATAAATAACTGAAAATTATTTAAGCTCAGGTGGAAATGTGACATTACACACATTGAACATGTTTTTATAATTTGTAGATTGTATCATGGTGGCCATTTCCGGCTGGATTTACATTGAAAAGGAGGCTGAAGTAGATCATGGCAGAAGCAGCGATGCTCATGCGTCCACAGCTAAACAGTGAGTAATAATTTGTCACAGCAAAAGCCCCTGAGTTCCAGATGAGTATTAATATTAATATTTCCAAATGAGTGCCGATGTTTTTCTTAAAACATCTTGAAAACAATTTTCCACTGAGTTGTTTTATTTCTTACAACTAAAAAAATACACAGGTCTATTTCAGTGAATAAAAATGAAACATGTCATTTGTCAAAACCAAAATTATGATTCCGAAACAATGGAATAAATGCCTGCGAAACAACAAGACAAGTGGATCATCCTAGTTTTCTTTGTTTTAACTTTTAGTATATTTATTTAATTTTAGCATTACCTCTTACAATATTGGAACATAAATGTCATTTTCTCTATTATCATCAAAGTATGTCATTTTTGTCTGACTCCACCCCAAGAAAAGTTGATACTCTCAGGGATTGTCATCATTTTAAATACTTTAAGTGCAGTGAATAATATTGGAATCAGTTGCAACTTTATTCAACAAGTTTCTGGAAGTTTGTGAACACAAACCAGGCAACTGTAATTAAATAAAAAAAGGAAATAAATATTCCTTGTCAATGTGTCTATATACAGTGTTTTGACAGAAGAGGAAGTTGGTGCAGGTTGAGTTTGTGCAAATATGCATATTGATCTTGGCACTCTGAGTGTTAGTTCTTCCTCAAAGAGGCAGCCTGGGGAAAGAAACTCTCTTTGTGGTGGCAGATTTTTGCAAATAGCTCTGTGGCAGCTATGATGATGAAAGTCTAAATTGTCTGTGTCCAGGATGTGTGGGATCACCACAGATTTTTATTGCCCTTTTCCTGACCCGAAAGCTGTTTCAGTCCTGGCTGGAGGCGATGTCAGTCCTGAAGATCCTCTCTTCAGATCTAATTGTTTGTTGCAGTTCTGGACCTGTTCTGTTTTCTTGATGAGCCAAACCACAAAACACAGTGACGGACAAACACAAGACACAGTGAATAATGTAGAGGTTGACCAGAAGCCGCAGGAAGTCCATTCTTTGCTGGGCCTTCTTCTGAACAGTGTTTAT
>NW_015116867.1:6733-9473 GCF_001443285.1 Poecilia latipinna | reverse complement strand
CATCTTTAACCCAGAAGCAGAAGAAGTGGAGCCTCCTGAATAACAATCAAGCCGCAACGAGGATTAAATGCTCCAGATATGATGCACATTTATGTCATTGTTATTTCAAACTCTGAGGATCATGCTTCGCTTTGGGGCAGTTTGCCATGATGTGAAACTCAAGCAGCTGGTATCATTCAGCACAAAGACAGTTATTTTCCAAAAATGCAACCTTTATACTTGCAAAATTCAGACAATGTTGAGGGTCGACAACATTTTCATAACTGCTGCATCTTCTCAACTATTACTTCCATTTTACTGTCACATCTATTGCAACAGTAAATGCATAGATATTGTGAGTAAGGTAACGTCCAACACAAGACTAGCAGAGCTACCGTTCAGCATTAGCTTATTCTACGTGATAAATCATGTTCATGCCGAACAACAATACAAAATACACAAAACTTCATTATGTAATTACGTCACCAATATCTGAAAAATTATGATGAACAGTAGGAACAGAACCTTCCTTTAGTCCAAGTATTTTGGTAAATCCTACCTTGTATTGTTGGTAGTTTTCAGACGGCTTGATTTAATTTGCTCTTGGACTGTTTCTAGAAGCAGGAGATATCCATATGGAAGAAATACGCAAAAAGTGAATTGTGCATAATTGTGCATAATAATGGACCTTTGATGTTTAAATAGGGTTATTTCCTTATTCTTGCGATTCTCTTTCTCCTTTGTGTGTGTTTGTTGTGAATGTTTAACAAATATCTGTGTTATTCAATTATGTTAGTGTCGATATTCACAGAATGTGTTTTGAGGAGTGTCTTTCAATGAGTCCTAATGACAAAAAATAGGAGAATAAATAACTGAAAATTATTTAAGCTCAGGTGGAAATGTGACATTACACACATTGAACATGTTTTTATAATTTGTAGATTGTATCATGGTGGCCATTTCCGGCTGGATTTACATTGAAAAGGAGGCTGAAGTAGATCATGGCAGAAGCAGCGATGCTCATGCGTCCACAGCTAAACAGTGAGTAATAATTTGTCACAGCAAAAGCCCCTGAGTTCCAGATGAGTATTAATATTAATATTTCCAAATGAGTGCCGATGTTTTTCTTAAAACATCTTGAAAACAATTTTCCACTGAGTTGTTTTATTTCTTACAACTAAAAAAATACACAGGTCTATTTCAGTGAATAAAAATGAAACATGTCATTTGTCAAAACCAAAATTATGATTCCGAAACAATGGAATAAATGCCTGCGAAACAACAAGACAAGTGGATCATCCTAGTTTTCTTTGTTTTAACTTTTAGTATATTTATTTAATTTTAGCATTACCTCTTACAATATTGGAACATAAATGTCATTTTCTCTATTATCATCAAAGTATGTCATTTTTGTCTGACTCCACCCCAAGAAAAGTTGATACTCTCAGGGATTGTCATCATTTTAAATACTTTAAGTGCAGTGAATAATATTGGAATCAGTTGCAACTTTATTCAACAAGTTTCTGGAAGTTTGTGAACACAAACCAGGCAACTGTAATTAAATAAAAAAAGGAAATAAATATTCCTTGTCAATGTGTCTATATACAGTGTTTTGACAGAAGAGGAAGTTGGTGCAGGTTGAGTTTGTGCAAATATGCATATTGATCTTGGCACTCTGAGTGTTAGTTCTTCCTCAAAGAGGCAGCCTGGGGAAAGAAACTCTCTTTGTGGTGGCAGATTTTTGCAAATAGCTCTGTGGCAGCTATGATGATGAAAGTCTAAATTGTCTGTGTCCAGGATGTGTGGGATCACCACAGATTTTTATTGCCCTTTTCCTGACCCGAAAGCTGTTTCAGTCCTGGCTGGAGGCGATGTCAGTCCTGAAGATCCTCTCTTCAGATCTAATTGTTTGTTGCAGTTCTGGACCTGTTCTGTTTTCTTGATGAGCCAAACCACAAAACACAGTGACGGACAAACACAAGACACAGTGAATAATGTAGAGGTTGACCAGAAGCCGCAGGAAGTCCATTCTTTGCTGGGCCTTCTTCTGAACAGTGTTTATGTGTGATGACCTTCTCAAGTCCCGAGAAGGTCAAGATAGTGAAGGGAGGCAGTGAGATTGGTTTATTGGTGTGACTGGTCATATTAGCTAACACCAATTATCTCATAGAGATATAGGAGAACCATAAGGATTTCACTTCTGTGAACTACATCTCTGGTGTTTCTGCGGCTTGCTGACTCCTGCCCAGCATGTGTGTCACAGGGATGACCAGGTATCAGGGTAACCTGGAGAAACTTTTCAGGCTGGAGAATTGATAGGGGGGCTGTATCCTACATTTCTTACTTTGTTTCTGTGTTTCATACAGTTGCTTTTTTAAATTTTTTTAACCAAATACCTTTTTTACTTTAACTCGATTAAATTTTAAGTAAATTCTTGGACTATTACTTTTCACTTCTACAGTACTTTAGTAAAGATGTGTTGAAGTAGTGCTGTTCTTACTGGATTACATTTTTGGATACTCTCATCCTTCACTGTTTATGCATAAATGATTGCTTACTTGATCTTGCCTTTACAAAAAAATAAATCACCAGGATAAAATGAAACATACAATACAGATGAGAGTCGGGCAACTCGGGTCATGGTGGTCATAGCACACAGAAGCTATGTTGGCAGTCCCTTATATTCATTTATGACAGTTGGCAATCCTATTATACAGTTGTGGTCAAAAGTGTACATACACTTGTAAAAAATCATAATGTT
>NW_015116867.1:0-1695 GCF_001443285.1 Poecilia latipinna | reverse complement strand
AACATTATGATTTTTTACAAGTGTATGTACACTTTTGACCACAACTGTATTTGTTTTGAAAATATTTTAATTGTATTCATTTTTATTCAAAGAAAAAAAAAAAGAAAAATGCCAAACATCTTTTATTTAGTTATTTATTTTTGGATATACTTTGTACATAGCTTAACATCATTTGGAATAGTAGTGCAGAACAGCTGTCCAATATTTCATTGTAAAATGCTCTAAACTAACATAAGGTTACATAGAAAATGAAGAAAAAAAACATAACTAATAAAACAGTTAAACTTGTCAAAGTAAAGTAAAACCTTTCAGAAATTGATAATCACAACATAGTGCCTTTCACGCTGTCAAAGATCTGCTGAACCTTTGCTGCAGGAACGCAGCCCTCCCTGACAATGCCGATGATTCCTGTGGAAACAGTTTGAGTTAGTCATGAAAAAAGTTAATCTGAAACAAATAAATTAGGAACTGCTGTGAGTTTCACCTTCATCAATCCTCAGACAGTTGACCACAGTGGAGGCAACAACCTCATTTGAGTCACCATCACGGAGAACCCCCTGGATCTTGTGCCCCAGTCGACTGCAGTACATCAAAAAGTATTTCACACAATTAAAGGTCTGATGCACCGTCACTTTCAGTTGCATAAAAATATATATGATTCACAGAGAAAATGAATTAATCACTGAATAACTCCAGTGAAGATAAGCTCTGTGTCCTTAAAATGCTTTCAGCATTTTATGGACACAGAGTTTATAGCAATAATCTACAAATTGTCAAGACATTGTGACAAAACTGGCATGTAAAGCTGCCTGAAATGTCCCACAAGTCAGGAAAAAATGTTGAATATTAACATAAAAGTTAGTAGAGTTCTGTATTAATACCAAACACCTACAATAAAGTGTACTGGAAGAAGACAAATAAAACTAAACTACAGCTACTAAAGTGAAGTTTTGTGTGAAATGTCAATGTTGTTTAGAAATGCAAAGCACACTGGTTATATTAAAAAGAGTATCTTACTTGATGACCATGCTGTGGTGGGTGCTGTGGGCTATGTCATCATGCCTGTTGAATAATTGTTGAATATTTTCAATGCTTTAAAACAAGCTTACAAAATCTTAAGCATTTGACAAATACATGCAATAGTGATCCAAATAATAAAGATGAGATTGATTGTAAAAGAAACAGTATGTTAAAATAATTCAATTTTGATCGAATAATGAATTTTTTGATCAAATATAAAAATAGTATGATTTCAAGACTTTGAAGCTAAAATCAAAGCAGTGACCAGCAGTGTTAGTCCTCACAGCTAATTTGAGACATTATGAATATATTACATATATTCTCATACACCTTTTGAAGTATGAGACATCTTCTGGGATGTGGTCTAATGAGTCACATATCTTTTTTATGTATGTTTGGGGTTTTTTTTAGACCTTGCTTTTTTTACGAACGAAAGCGGATGATACGAGCCACCCATGCTTTAAGTGTTTGTCATTCAGTGAGAAAAGGGGTAGAGCGAGCGTATGTTGCTTATGTTGCGTACGCATCCACTTGAGAAATGTAGAGCGCGTGCTCCTTCACCCTCACGTACCTTCCTTCCGGGGGGAGTTAGGAGGGACGTAGAGCGAGCGTATGTCCGCCTGAGAAATGTAGAGCGCGTGCTCCTTCACCCTCGCGTACCTTCCTTCCGGGGGG
>NW_015116866.1:33721-34641 GCF_001443285.1 Poecilia latipinna | reverse complement strand
GGCTATGTGATAGAACACCGGCTGTATCTGTCAGACACGTCATTACCATATGATTTTATTTAATCAGCAACATAGAATCATGACGTAGATCGTCATACACTTTGTTATTAACAGTTGTATGGCATCCTGACGTAGCGGTTGAGTAGGTTAATGAGTTTTACACTGGCGTGTGTTGTAGCTGACTCCAGCAGCAGCCAGACCCTGGTTTAAATACACTTTGAAACCACAACAACACATGTATATCTGTATAGTTATCATTGAAAACAATTTAATGACTTATTTTCGTCATAACTTGCTGCGTATGGTGAACTGACAACTACTCTGACAGTCGGACTTCTTAATGCTTAATGCATGTATGCTATCCTGACAGCGTATGGTAATCTGATAGAACAACGGCTCTCAGTGAGTGACACTCCAGTCCTATCTAATAAATAAGGAGCCGTGGAGAAGAATCGACTGTTTCTGAATGTCACATCACTATATTGCAGACTTTTGGACACAGTGTTGTCCCATATATGCAACAAGTCAGTCTACACCTCCGCACAATAATTCAGCGCAGTGAGTGACAACTTTTTTCATCACAAATGCTTATGTGTCTCTGTACAGCTAGCTTTGCTAACATCACGTCAACGGAGCTTACCTTTCTTTGAGCTACTTTTCTAAGTGACAAAAAAAGTTAGACGTTGTCTCCACCGTCTGTGAAAGCGAAGCGCTGCTGAGTTAGCTGTGGCCATCGGATTTCTTATGATTTATGCAGCGCTATTATATTACTGACGATTAGACAAACATTTTCTGCCGCTGAGAGGAAACCACTGCGCATGTCCTGGAGCGCCGCGCGCGAGTGGAAGGTGGAGAGGGGAGGGGGGAGTAACAGAAACACATTGTAGTTGCTTGGATTTTAATCGGTGCGTTTTGCATCC
>NW_015116866.1:21572-27512 GCF_001443285.1 Poecilia latipinna | reverse complement strand
TTACATTTCCTAAACATTATTTAACATATTTGCATACATAAGGTTGAGAAATAATAAAAAAAAAAATTATATGGGAAAATTAAAACCCATTTTGTCCCTATTCTCAAGAATCACTGGTGGGACATCATGTTCTCTGCTTTAGTTCCCGGCTGACCCAGATCCCAGGGAGGAGGCTCTTCAATTTCTGCTCCAGATCAAATGGACCTGGAGCAGAACCTGTTTGGTTTGTTGCAGTTCTTTAGGCTAGTTTGACCTTTGACCCTTCTCTTCCAACCTGTGGTTGATGTTCCCCATTAAATGGACCCAAAGTGGTTCCACCCTGTTTGGTTCTGTTGGACCTGATGCAGATGAGGATGAGGTTCTGCTGTGGGACCAGCTGTGATGCATTTAAGGAACCGCTGGTCCTGTGGGAATTTACAGGCCCGTCTAAGATTTCTAACAGCTTCAGCGTCTCAGAGAGTTTAGTTTGGGATTATGGATCATAGATTATGGGTGGAATCCTTCCTATTGATGTTCTGGGTTTCAGACGGCTTTGGTGGAGATGTTCTGAAGGAACTTTGTTCTGGTTCTGCAGGAGCTGTGTCTACTCTCTGCTGACCCGCGGGCGGCCGGTTCCTCTGAAGATCATCTGCTCCTCCATCGTCTTCTGCTCTCTGAACGGCTTCCTGCAGGGACACCACCTGCTGCACTGCGCTCACCTGCAGCACACCTGGCTGACCAGCGCTCGCCTCTCTGCAGGTCAGACACAACGCTCCGCCGCGGCAGGAACCGGTTCTGAAGGATTTCTGAAGTCCAAAAGCTGAACAAGCCACCAGAGGACATTCAGAAGCACGCTAGAACATGAATTGATTTGTTTTTGTTTGGAAAGATGAGATGAGGAAGTTTGGGTTTGGTTTGTTCAGGGGGTTCTGAAATAAGAAAGTGAGGAATTGGGGCGTGGATCAGGGTGGGTAGAGATGTGCCTTCTGCAGGACTTCATGTCTTGATTCTGTTTTCTCAAGGCATTCTGCTGTTTGCTGTCGGTCTGACCATCAACATCCACAGTGACCATATCCTGCGTAACCTGAGGAAACCTGGGGAGTACGTCTACAGGATCCCCCACGGTAAGCCAAAGACTCTATAGCTCCGCCTTATGCTGACTTCCTGTTGACCGGTCTCCGTCTTCCAGGGGGGATGTTTGAGTTAGTTTCTGGTGCTAACTTCTTTGGGGAGATCACAGAGTGGTGCGGCTTCGCCCTCGCTGCTTGGTCCTTTCCAGCCTTCGCCTTTGCCTTCTTCACCATCTGCTCCATCGGGCCCAGAGCCTACCATCACCACAGGTACCGTTCAGTCCCATACTTTCAGGATCAGACACACTGAACAAAGGTTTTGGTTGGGTTATGGTTTGGGTTTTAGCTCGCATCAGAAGAACTCAGGCTGAATCGCTCCCTGCGTGTCTTCCAGGGATTATAAGCGGAGGTTTGAGGACTACCCCCGCTCCAGGAAAGCCATCATTCCCTTCATTCTTTAGGGATGGAGACCCAACCCGTGAGAACTGGTACCTTCTGGAGGCTGTTGCAGTTCCTCCTCAGAGAACCAACACATGCTCCATAAATCCAACCCCGAGCCTGAACTGGACCGGTACAGGCTGACGTTCCCTCCATCCAGGATTGGGTATAGGTCAAGGGTCAGGACCAGGGCACCAACATCCCCGCAGACCCCGCACATCCTGGACTCAATATGTCCGGGCTTTCATCATCAGGTGGTGCCACAGAGACAGTTTGTCCCCACAGACTGTCTCTGTTGGACAGGTGAACTCCTTCCTGAGTCGTCTGCTGCTCTGCAGTGAAACTAAATAAGCAGATTTTAAATGTTACAACCTGGTTCATTTTCTTTAATATGGTCCTATATTCACATGTATGTACTTTTTATTCTTTTATTTCCTCTAAACTTTATGTATTTGTCTTAATGTCGGTCCATCAGAATAAACATTAAAGCTGACTCAGACTGTTGGCGGGTTCTGGGCCTGGTTCTGGTTCTGGGTCTGGTTCTGGGACTGGTTCTGGTTCTGGGTCCGATTCTGGTTTTGGGCCTGGTTCTGGGTCTGGTTCTGGTTCGGTGGATTCTTCACTCATACTTCCAAAGTGGAGTTTTACTATGACTTGTCTGAGTAGCAGCCATTTAAATGTAGTAAATATTATGATTAGCTCCTTTTGAACATGTAACTCAGTTTTCCTCATCCTGGTTGCAAAGAACTGAAATGTTTAGTTTGTTGCTCCATATCGTTTGTTGTTCTGTATCGTTTGTTGCTCCGTATCGTTTGTTGTTCCGTATCATTTGTTGCTCCGTATCGTTTGTTGTTCCGTATCGTTTTTGCTCCGTATCGTTTGTTGTTCCGTATCGTTTGGTGCTCCGTATCGTTTGTTGCTCCGTATCGTTTGTTGCTCCGTATCGTTTGTTGTTCCGTATCGTCCACAGGACTTAATTCTCAATGTTTACATCAAATCTATTTAAAAACCTGATTTGGAGTTAAATGCAGATGTAGTCATTATTGTGGGAGATTTTAACATTCGTGTTGACACTGAAACTGAGTGTAGCTTATTATGCTACCTTAGGCTCAGTTGGTTTGGTATCCGCTGTCCTTCCTACTCCTGTGATTTTTTTCATTTCTGGACATTTTAAGATCATGAATATCATTAAACGGCCGTTTGTGGCAGAAGGCGTCGATTAAACCAGATTGTTAGAATATTAATGAATATTAATGTTTCTGCAATTTGACAAATACTTCTTGAAATTAGATAATATTAAAAATCTTTTCACACTGATGTAATCTGGCAGCTCTACAGTCTGCAGGGCCACGTCAATTCATAAGGCGGGCCAGATTTGGGCCCAGGCCTTCAGACCTCGTCTTGAAACTTTAACCCAGCAGCAAAATGTTCAGCTTTTCTCGTTTAGGGTAAGCAGAACCACGTTTTAAAGGAAAGCTGCAACATTTCTCATAAACTCAGATTTCAGACCCACATTCAGTCAGAACCAGAGGAGCTGCCAGGTCAGAACCTGGGTGCTCCTCAGGTTCTGTCTGGTGTTGGAACATTTCCTGAAGCTAACTCTGCAGGACTGCAACATAGGAAAACATTCATTAAATTATCCTGCTCAAAGTTATGGAGAATATTTCTTCTGAGCCAGGATTTTAAACCTTTCTGAACAGAAATCCAGCCTGCGGATCCAAAGCAGATTACCTCTTCTTTAGATTTTAACGGCAGCTTGCGTCCATTATTGTTGCACTACTGCCATCTGTTGGATCCTAATATCTACCCCTCAAATTCTCCTAATTAGCCCAGTATTTTTAAGACGAAAAATCTTCTTTTCCCCCTCAATACTATTTAACTGATCGACATTCTCAAATTTCAATTCTCTATTAAAACCTAATTCCGTTTTTAATAATCTTCTTTGAGTCACATGTTTCTTACAACTAATAAAAACATGACCCATCGTTTCTACAGTATCACACCGATATAAACCAGTGAGATGTTTCCTCATCTTAAAAAGAGATCCATTTAAAAAGGTGTGACCGACCAAAGCAGATTAGTTTTTCCTCCAGCCTGAAATCAAGTACTTGCTATGCTCTTACTTTGAAAGGAAACCGGAAACAACGTTGCTTTTATTTTGGAAGGAACGTTTCTGACGTAACGTCAAAGCAGAATCAGCGTACGCCGGATTTACTGCGCACACTTCCACAACAAACATGGCGGATGGTGAGTTCATTGTTGAGCTTTGATGGTTCTTATCGGTGGGTCCTGGGGAGGTTCGGTCCGGTTGTTCGGTGGTTCCGGTTTTATCCGGCGCGTTATCGTTCAGGTCTCCCGCCGTTGGTCGCTTCCTGTCCTCGGTTCGGTTTATTTACCGGAAAGAGCTAAGATGCTAAGCTAACAACCAGCCGCTTACTGACCCACGTCGCCCGGTTCGAGCTGGGTCCGGGTCCAGGCCCGGCCCGGATCCAGGCCAGCTGTACGGGTTAAGACTGGCCAGAACCAGAACCGAAACGCTTCTTTCGGATTTATTTCCAACTGAACTTTAAACAGCCGAGTTCGTCCCTGTTGTGTTGCTGGAGAGGCAAACAGAACCAGAACCGGTTCTGGTGGTTCTGACGGCGAGTCCCTTGCGGTTCCGAATGAACCCCCAGAACCTCTACCAGAACCTCCGTTAAAGTTTCTGGTTATGAGTCCAGAGCTGCGGGGAGGTTACCATGGTAACAGCCGCTGGAGACGTCACCAGGTTCCCATGAAGCTGATCCCAAACCCAGTCGGTCCAGTTAGGGTTTTAGTTCTGGAGTCAGAGGAACAATCGGGGTTTCCCCCAGAAAACCTGCTCAGCCCGGTGGTCGGGTCCCGAGGCGGTCCACCGTGTTTTTGTATTAAAAGATGTTAAAGAGAGGACATTTGAAAATATCACTCGGTAATCATACGGGAAAACATCGCCAGTGAAACATTACTTAAACCCACAACTAGTCTTAAAAACAAATCAAAATACACAATTAAAATGAATATCAATTATTTGCACTTTTGTTTAATCCAAGTCAAGTCAGCGGCTCCATCGGGCTCCCAGGGCTTCAGGGGCCACAAATGCTGACATTTTAACACAGAATGTAACACTTATTTATTGAGATTATCAATGCTGCTAAATTTTAATCAATTTCAGCATACATAAATTAAAAGATTTTAAATTGTTTAACATTTAAATGTAAGAGTTTAAGGAGCTGGCAAGTTTACTTTGTAAAAATTCAGAAAACAATATTCATAGTTAGATTGTTTTGTTACCATAGAAACAATCTGATGCTGTGAGCTTAATCTTTGAGTTTGAGCTGTTTGTTCACAAATACAATTTAGTAAACTGCAATTATAACTGATTGCTTTCTAGGTTGGCCAATTAAACTAGTCCCCCTCTCTCAGATTAAATCCAACACATCTGTTAGAGGTGCTGATGTTTTTAGCTACAAAAGGGGCCCCTCAGTCAGATTCTGCTCCAGGCCTCATCAGCCTTGGACCGGCCCTGCATGATGAGGTAATCTGCTGCACTACGCAGAGACGCACAACAAACGGGAGATTTAATTTAATGCTGCTAATGTGGCTTCAGTAGCTCTAACATTTCGTGTCTGTTGAGTTTTTAATAAACGTCACAAAAACTATTCTGGTTGGTCGAGTTTATGGGACGAGTTTCTCAGATCTCCGCGCCGCTGCAAACATTAACTCTGTCTGACTAAGTGGACAAAGCATTTGATATGTTTGATGCATTGAGTAACCAGAAAAATAATACTAAAAATAATAATATAATATAAAATCAGCATGATGCGTTACAGACAGGAGCGAAAGCTCCTCACCAGGCTGAACCTGCATGATCAGGTTAGTGCTGGTTCGTTACCTAACACACCGGCCAACCGGGAACACATAGATGAACTTGATCAGTGCAGGCAGAGACAGGCTGGGAGGCGTGTTGAGATGGAAAAGCCGCCCAAAATTCTTCGTTCACGAATATAAAATCATTCTCACCGCTCATTCAGTGCATCTCTGAAAGCGATTACAAGTTATTCCTGCAGTTCACGTAGAGCTGCGCAAACGGAGCTAACTAGAGTGGCTTAAAGTCCTACCTTGATCAAAAACTCTGGAAAGAATCATAATTCCTCACAGGGGGTTGATGTAAATATCCATACAGGTCAGCCTGTGTCCAGTTTGAGTGAAAGGAGGCGCGCGCGGTCCGCGCTGAGGTAAACTTAATCCAGCTACTGCAGCGCGCGAGGCAACGAGCAGAGGAGCCAGCGGTGTGATTGGTCCGGCTTTAAATGCATAAACTAGAAACCTATCTTCTATAAACATATCTTTTAGGAATAAATCTGCTCCGCTAGTGAAGCGCTCAGAGCAACAGAGACGCTTGCAATCCGGCTTAAAAAAGAAAGAAAAAAAAAGT
>NW_015116866.1:10813-18671 GCF_001443285.1 Poecilia latipinna | reverse complement strand
GGAGCTAACTAGAGTGGCTTAAAGTCCTACCTTGATCAAAAACTCTGGAAAGAATCATAATTCCTCACAGGGGGTTGATGTAAATATCCATACAGGTCAGCCTGAGTCCAGTTTGAGTGAAAGGAGGCGCGCTGAGGTAAACTTAATCCAGCTGCTGCAGCGCAGAGGCGCCAGCGGTGTGATTGGTCGGCTTTAAATGCAAACTATAAAGCCATCTTCAACATATCTTTCAGGAATAAATCTGCTCTGCCAGTGAAGCGCTCAGAGCGACAGAGACGCTTGCAATCCGGCTTAAAAAAGAAAACAAAATAAAAATAAAACGTTTTAATTTTTTTTAGTTTTTTTTATTATTTTCCTAAAAACATAAACCCTGCAGCATGCTAGTCACGTGATCAAAGCACTGCGTATTTCCGGTCTGAGGATCAGGAGCCAGACCTTCTGCTAAGCAACTGCTGCTCTGCCTTTCAGATCACACAGACCCAGACCAGTCCATGGAGGGACACACACCTGTGAGCCACACACACACACACACACACGGTTTCCATGGCAACAGCTGTCTGAACCTGAATCCTCCTGCAGGTTTCTGAAAACCCTCATGCGGAGTTCGGCCTGACGGAGAACCTGCAGGTAACTCAGTCTCCCAGCATGCTTTGCTTCACTCACCACTCTGTACAGGTTCTGTCCCGTTCCGAGATACTGGATTCAGAACCTTGGGACGGGACAGAGCCACCGACCCGCCTTTGGTTCGGTCCCAGAACCGATGTCTGAGTAACGGGTCGGGTCATTGGTTTCCAGCGGACGGTGGAGAACGAGAAGGCGACTGCGGAGAAGCTGTCCAAGCAGAAGGTGGACCTGCAGGCGCTGCCGACTCGGGCCTACCTGGACCAGACCGTGGTTCCCATCCTGCTGCAGGGCCTATCCGTCCTGGCCAAGGAGAGGTGGGTTCTGCTGCGGGTCGGGTCGGTACCTGCTCCCGCTCGCTGGTTCTGAAGTTGTGGTGGATATTTCTCTCCAGGCCTCCCAACCCTATTGAATATCTGGCGGCGTTCCTGCTGAAGAACAAATCCCAGTTCGAGGAGCGGAGCTAAACCCGTTTTAGAATCCAGAATAAACGTATTAAAAATGGAAACGCCTCATTTATTCAGAACACACCGGTTCTGTTCTGGAGAACGGACCCGATGGGCCGCAGCATCCTGTGAAGCTCAGGATGACTCGGAGGTCAGCTGACCTCTGACCTTTAGCTGGAGGGAGGAAGGGTCATGACCCGAGGAGCAGGAAGTCACTGAGAAGTTAAAAGTTTTGAGTCTGTTCCAGAAAACTCCATTTAATTTGTTTATGTGAAACATTTACAGAAGAACAAGTTAAAAACAAAACATCAACCGGCAGACGTACAGAGGCCCAGACAGGCCAATATTATACAAACACGTACAGGGGATCATATTCATCACTAGGATTTTCTAGGAACCAGACAAATACTATAAAATATTATTTTCTGCTTTTTCTTTGGCAGATCACTTCCTGTTAAAATTATTTAATCCCTTAAATAGTTTAATTATGTAGTAAAATATCTCATTAAGGGAAAAAATTTTTTTTAAATGTTTGAGCCTTATGGGAAACTACAACTCCCATGAGGCTTTTCAACAGGAAGTGTCCAAAGAACCAGACTTCTTGATCTGAGGATTGTGGGTAATGTAGTGGATGTAGTAGTAATAAACTGGTGGCTCCGCCCACTTTGCAGCTCCACGCCTTTAATGGAGCGTCTGTGGGTCACCAGGTCGATGATGCAGAGGCCAGGTCTCAGCCAATCGCAGCGTGACAAACTACATACATCAAACACCTGAGCAGACCACCAGGTAAGGTCACAGAGTGTATGATGTCACTTCCTGTTGCTCAGAGCTGCACAGGAAGTGACCTTTATGCGTCATTGGATGACGATCCAGCAGGCTGATGAGGAAATGGGCAGGGCTTGGTCTCAGATGTAGAACTGGTGATTGGCCAGATTGTCCATGAAGGGCTGAACCAGGAAGTCGGTTGAGAAGTAGAAGATGAGACCGAAGGCGATGGAGATGGGCAGCGCGGGCAGCGCCTTCCTGAAGATGGCCAGGAGCAGCAGGGTGAGGCACAGACCCTGGAGGGAGGGGCAGAGGGGTTGGGGTATGAGAGGGGGGGAAGGAGATGGACAATGAGTCACATGACCGGCTCAAAGTTCTCACACCCCATACCATTTTCTCTCTTCAGCTCATTCTCTCCTAGCTGAAGTCACTAGAGGAGACTTGATGCTGCCATTACCTCTACCTCTCTGACTGGAAGTGCTGCTGGATCAGAGCCTCGCCTCATTGGTTCATTCAGAAAACACAAGACTGAATCCTCAGACTCAAAGTGGCCGACTTAGATAATCTCCTACCACCTGGAGATGACTAAGAAACTTACCTTACATCTGAAACTGTCTTGGCACTCTGAATGACACCAGAAATGATTGATGGAAAGTTTAGTGGAAGGAAAGCAACAGGGCTGAACGTACGATGAGGATGGCCACAAAGCAGGCCAGAGTGGTGTTCCAGTCTCCACCGGTCGCTGCAGCCTTTCCCACCAGGACGCTGTAGAAGATGAAGTCTCCGAGGCCAAGCTTCACCCCGCCTGCACACACACCATCATAATCATCGTCATGGTAACCAGACACCGGCTGAGTTGTGACCTGCAGCTCCTCCACTTACGTTCCTCCTCCAGCTCCTCTTCCGTGACCGGCATCAGCCGTCGGCTTTGAGGCTCCGCCCTCCCACCATTTAGCTCTGCCTCCTCATCTGAACCTGTCGCCATAGAGACACTATTTAGACTGCAGGCTTGGACAGCAGAGCAGGCGTTGCCACTAGCGAAGTCTGACCTGTTTCAGAGCGCTGGCCATCGGCCGGGTTCGCCATCATCACCGTCCATATCATGGCAGCTGCAGAGGAACAGAAATGTTATAACCAATCAGAGCGCTCCAACCACACATCTGGAGCAGACCCGGACCACCCCCCAACTAGACCAGAAGGAGACCCGGACCAGCCCCCAACTAGACCAGAAGGAGACCCGGACCAGCCCCCAACTAGACCAGAAGGAGACCCGGACCAGCCCCCAACTAGAATCGACCTATAATTAGACCTAACCAGACGCAGACCAGATGAGACTCTGGACTTACAGGAGTAGATGAGGGCAGGGAAGATGGGTTCATTGCGCTCCTGAGCTGTCTCCACCAGCATCCGCAGTGGTCCCTTTGGACTGAGGACGGCCACCAGGTCTGCAGGGGAGAACAGTTAGAGGCATCATGACGGTGAGGCAGGAGGTGACGGCGTTCCAGGACTCACCATAGACAGAGATGGCGCCCAGGATGACCCAGGTGGACCACTCAGGGAGATACTTGATGAAGACGAGGGCCATGAGCGCGCTGATGAGGATGAGGTAGGCCTGCTGCAGCTGCAGTGGCCCCTTCCAGTGGATGCACAGCATACCCACGGCGCCGAAGTTCCAGATCACCATGGCAACCGTTGGGTAGTCCACCGCCACGTTGTAGGTACGAAACACCTCGCTGATGGCACAGAAAGGACGAGTCCAGTGATGGACCAGAGTCAGAACCAGGCCGGCTGGGTCCTTCAGAACGGAAACTCACCCCAGGTACATGAAGCTGAACCAGAAGAGCAGCATGAGGGAGGACAGGATGAGCCAGCCATGGATGAACTGAAGCAGAGAAGAACCAGAACTGAAGGCTGAAACGGACCCAGAACATTCAGCAGGTTGGACTGGCTTCTAGTTCAGAACCAAGGCAGCGATTCTCTGCTCCGACCCGGTTACATCAATGTGGATCACAAGCAGAACCAGCTGGACCGTCTGCTGGAGAAATATTGTTTCCTTGTCGGGTTTCCCCTCCGAAAACCTGCTAGCAGCGGCACTAGGGGGCGCTACATCCACCCAAAGTGGTTTTATGTTACAAAATGTTAAGAGTTGACAGGAAATGGAAAAATATAACTTGATGATTCCGAGTTATTAGAAGATGTACTGATGAACACACAAAATCTAAAGAAAAGGCGCCACAAAAATATAGTTAAATGTGTTTATGACGCTGATTATGATGAGTCGGATCAGGTCGATCTGCTCCGGTCCGGTCCGGTCCCAATCCTACCTTGTAGCAGCGGTTCTTGTACAGTACCACCAGCAGGATGGTCATGACCACGATGACGCTGATCATGATGGCGGTGTTGAGGACGGAGTGCAGCAGCCGGCGGCCCACGTCGGGCGTGTCCTCGCTGAACGGCGTGTAGATCCTGCAGAGAGACCGGGTGAGACCAGAACCAGAACCGGGACCAGAACCTGGCAGACCTACAGCTGCTGGGTGGTCTTCTCTGAGTAGAAGCTGACGGACTTGATGGTGGCGACCACCACCGCCATGCACAGCGTGACGGGGACGAACAGCATGATGACGTGCTTGGCGCCGTACTTCAGAGGCTCCTCCTCCTCGTCCTCAGGCTCCGCCCCCGGGTCCGGACCGGCCCGCCCGCCGCTCCGCCCGGCCTGCGAGGGGAGCAGAACCCGTCAGGACCGACACTGTCCTCAAACACGGTCAGCAGAACCGGGCTGGTACCGTTTTACTGTCGGAGTCCTCAGTGGGGCTGAGCTCTGGGTCGGGTCGGTAGGACGGAACCGCAGGGTTCTGGGCCGGAACCAGGGCGGTCCGCTCGTTGTAGAGTTCCTCATCACTGTCCGACACACTCATCACTGCAAACAGAACCAAACAGAACCTGCTGAACCAACAGAACCTACTGAACCTAACAGAACCAAGCAGAACTCAACAGAACCCAATAGAATCTACTGAACCCAACACAACCTGCTCTCGGTCGTGAAACTACAGGTACAATCAAGCAGAACCCAGAACCTGGTCTCGGTACACAAACAGAACGTGTGCTGACTGCTACAGCAGATTCAGATTTATTCGTGTCCCAAATGGGCAATCGATGTTACAGCAAGTATAAAAACTAAAAGACAAAGAGATTAAAAATAAGACCACCAAACATACCAGGACATGAAATACAAACCAATGCATGAAGAGCACAGCAGCGCATTTATTTCATTAGTGACCAACAGTCGCTACAAACACTAATCAGGTGCGAGTCCTGCATTAAAAAGAGATGGAACCAAAGAGCTCCAACCTTTTATAGTAGGAAGTCTGAGCCTGATGCCGGAAGGAAGAAACTGGAACTCGGCATGTAAAGGATGAGAAATATCAGCAATACTGGGTTTAATTTTCCTAATGATGATGTTAAAACATCAAGAATTCACCACATTAAAATCCAGATGAAAGCTAAGAAGTTTCTCGATCCAAATATGAGGCTGGATTGTGTTAAAAGCCGAGAAGTCTACAAATAACTTAGCATGATTTTTACCTTCAAGATGTTGAAAAACACAGTGGCATCCTCAACTCCACAGAACCGAACCAGTACTACCTGCTCCGACAGAACCGATAGGAACAAATCTATGCCGTATAGTGCAACAGAACCGGAACTCTACTGTCTAATCGAACAGAACCGAACCGAACTGGTACTGACTGCCTCAACAGAACCGAACAAACTGACTATTCATGTGTGCCCCAAACAGACTTTTTCCTGAAGCCAACCGAACTCGGATGGTTCCGACCGTCACTCTGGTCGCTTTTTGTCAGAGTAAGTTCAGAAAAACGAACCTGAGCTGAACCGAACTGGTCCTGAACCGAAATTAAGTCCGAGAAATAAACCCGGAAACACAGCGGTCAGCTGATCCGAGCGACGCACGTGATACGTTCACTGACGTCACACCCAACGTGACGCACATGAGAAGAACCGAGAGATTAGTCTTTAAGTAGTAAGACTAATAACAAATGTATTAGAGAACTAATAATAAGAGATCACATAAGCAAACCAGCTTCTACTTTTGTTGGGACAATATATTTAATGATATTTGCTGGAAAGATGTTTGGTTATTGCTGAAGAAATATTTAATAACTAATAAGATTCGAGAAGTGTCTACATAGATGTTATCCTGTTAATAGTAAAATATTTAAATATCACCCTGTTCATTTTGTCACAATTCTGAGGAAACCATCACTCATCTTTTTTGGGACTGCTCTTATATTCAAATATTTTGGAAAGATATTTTTTTACTCCTAAAAAGACATTTGGAAATAGATGTACTGTTTAACTTCAAAACTATTTTATGTGGCTTTTTCTGCTTAGACACACCAAAAAATAAGGTATTTATTATAAATTTAATATTAATTTTAGCAAAATTTTATATCCACAGCTGCAAATTTCTTAAATTTAAACCCAAATGTAATACTTTTTCTGCCTATGTTTCTTCATATTTGTATTCTCTTAAATACTGTACCAATAAAGAATACTACAATTTGTAAAGAATTTCTCATGTAATCTGCCCTGACTGCTGTATTTAACCTCTTCCTATTTGTATCCCTTTCCTGTTTGTAATTTTTGCTCTGTTACCTTCCTTAAGCCTCATTGTTCGTTTAGTTACTGTTTACGTAACTTGTACATATTATTGTAATAAAAAAAATAAAAATTAAAAAAAGGACCGAGAGAAGTAAACCAGAAGGAACGTTCCGGGTGTTTGGCGCCGTCCCAGTGACACTGACTGGCCTAAGAAAACCAACGAGACGTTACGAAATGTCACATTTTGTCTTTTCAGCAACTTCAATGTTTTATCAGTCCAACATTTTTGAAAATAGAAATTGGAAGTGGAGTTGGTTGCTTCCAAAGAAATACCTAAATAATAAAGAGAAATGTCTTACAAAATTATTCACAATGGTTATCCAGGTTGATAAAAACATATTAGAGAAAAGTTTGTTCACCTGCTTTGGGATTGTTATTCTGGAGGGATGCGTCAGGGTTTTTATTCCATCCAAAGAATTTTAATATTACTTTAATGGATAAGGATGGAGAAATGTCAACTAGTTAAAACAGAATTTTTATTGTTAGCTTTTTTTAAATTATTTTTGGTGAATATCATATACACACCTCCAAATATTTACAACAAACGCCTAATTTTTAGATTTGATTATCTTCTATCAATATTTATATAGAATTCCTAAAACTTAGCTCAAATGCTTAGTTTTAGCATTTGAGCTAAACTAAGTTTCTGAAGTTCAGTTGGCTTCAGGAAAAAGTCCGTTTGGGCTACACATGAATAGTCAGTTTGTTCGGTTCTGTTGAGGCCAGGCATAAGCAAACTAAGCAGCCGCTTAGGGCCCTCTAAGGGCCCCTCAGTGGAGCTGATTTTCTATTTTCTCTTTTTTTAGTAATAATTTCTGTCATTATAATATCAAAAACAGACAATTTCACTATGAAGTGATTTGTTTTTACAATAATATATATTTGATAATGTATGTAGAAATCATTTTATTGATAAAAAGAAAAACTAAATTGCTCTGGGGATTAAATATATTCCACTTAAATATAAGTGGAATATTCACCCCCAGCACCTTTTCCATACAATTCTTTAAGGCCTCCAACATCTTGTATCTTGGTAATTTCTTTGTGCTGGTTTACTGAAATATCTTACAATATTCTTCCAGCCAAACTCTCTCCAGGAAAGGGAACAAGATGTTCTCCCCTGTTGCCCACATATCTCCTCCCAGTTCTCCTGCGAAAGCCCACAGTTAGCATCTTTTTCCCATCTTACTTTTATGTTTGTTGCTTTGCTTTTCTTCAAATTTTTTAATCCTGTGTACAATTTAGAAATGTTCGTCCTCAAGGTTGATTCATTTGCTGAAATAAACATCTTAATTATAACAGATTCCAACTCATTTAAATTGATCTTTTTTAATAGTGCCTCAATTGTA
>NW_015116866.1:6473-7765 GCF_001443285.1 Poecilia latipinna | reverse complement strand
ACTGAAATATCTTACAATATTCTTCCAGCCAAACTCTCTCCAGGAAAGGGAACAAGATGTTCTCCCCTGTTGCCCACATATCTCCTCCCAGTTCTCCTGCGAAAGCCCACAGTTAGCATCTTTTTCCCATCTTACTTTTATGTTTGTTGCTTTGCTTTTCTTCAAATTTTTTAATCCTGTGTACAATTTAGAAATGTTCGTCCTCAAGGTTGATTCATTTGCTGAAATAAACATCTTAATTATAACAGATTCCAACTCATTTAAATTGATCTTTTTTAATAGTGCCTCAATTGTAAGTACCTGTAGAGATCCTGGTTGTTTAAATCATATGTATTCTTTATTTCTTCAAAGCTTTGTATAGTATTTTTCTTAACCACCTCCCAGAATATATTTGGACCCTTTTCCCATTTACTGAATCTTTTATCTGTTACATCAGGTTTAAAATCTGATTCATTCTCAATCCACCTTAGTACTCTACTCTGCTCTGTCAGCCCTTATTTTAAAATAATTTCATTCCATATGTCCAGAGATGATCCTAGCCATGGATTTAACTCCTCCCTACAGATAAATAAATTTATCATGGCTTGTAGAGGTATCGTGGGTGACATAACACATTCTATGCCTTTCCACTTGGCAGTGTATAATGGATTGCTTAAGTTCAGGAGAATACCAAGCTGTGCTGCTACATACTAGCTCTTTAGACAGGGTTAGGCCCCTTGTCCTTCGATAACTGCAAAGTTCTGAATCTAATCTGTGGTCATCTTCCTTGCCATATGGATCTCAATATGATTTTATCCCATTCTGCAAAGTCTTTATCCGTCACCTCAGCTGGGAGAGTTGTAAATAAATACAGTAACCTTGGCAATACATTTGTTTTAATCATGCTTTTACCATTACCACCAAAAGCATTCAACATTGAGCATTCACACAGGAAATGCACACTTTGTAGTTATATTTCTTTCACAGGTACTGTTGCTTCAAGAAAATGTTTTTAATCAGATTGTTTTACAGGTACTGCTGATTCAAGGTGACATTGCCCAACTTATCATACGAGTTAGAGATTTTTGACTTAAGGTCAAATAAGTCTCTTTTCACCAAATGAATCATATTTCACAGGCACGTTGTCATTGGGTATACTGTGCCTAGTTTAGCTGTGTATTCGCTCTCGTACGTTGGGACTGTCTTGTCAAATTTAATCAGGTGAAAACTGGGTACATGTCAAGTGTGTTTTGTTAGAGTTCACTGGCCCTCCTTGAAGCATGCAAGGCAGCCATGTTAGCTAACTACATTAG
>NW_015116866.1:0-614 GCF_001443285.1 Poecilia latipinna | reverse complement strand
AGCATACACATGTTAAGACCCGCCCCTTCGCTCTGATTGGTTGTTCTTGTGTAACCGGGTTCTGCTTCACTCCACTGTACCAGCTCGGCTCAAGTAACCCCTCGACTCTGCGTTGTGTAGTTTTAAAGAAGACAAGGAGTTTCTGGGTGATCTGCAGTTTATTTCCTGAATGAGAACGTATCGGGTTGGAATCAGTGCAACGGCTCAGCTTCAATCAGCACACTCTCGTGCAGCTTTCACAGACTGGCACTAATTACAGTAAAAAAATCATGTTTTAAAGATCATACAATGAAGAATAGAATAATTAATGATGTACCTGAATGAGAACATATCGGGTTGGAATCAGTGCAACGGCTCAGCTTCAATCAGCACACTACAACAGAGCGAGCGTTATGTTAGCTTTTTAACTTAGCACATGAAGTGTTTCATAATAAAATTAAAAGTACAAAAATTGGTGCCAGGCACATATCTAGTAAATATTAATTACACTCTATTTATCCAAGTTAATAAAAATGATGTTTTATCTGTTGCTAACCTTTTTCTACTCGGTGTGCTGAAGAATGCAACTCACCTCTCGTGCAGCTTTCACAGACTGGCACTGAGTACAGGAGCCA
>NW_015116865.1:11783-27527 GCF_001443285.1 Poecilia latipinna | reverse complement strand
TCCATTTTCAATCTCCATCAGCAATGGAAACAGCACATGACTCTGTGTAATAAGAAGTAGTTAAAATAATTAACACAGTAATGTGAAACTCTTGACTTTGCTCCTTGCAGGGTGAGAAGTAAATGACAAAATTCCAAATGCATTTCTCTCACCCATCCTGTCCCCCTTTTGATTTGATGGAAGGGGTCGGTCCCTGCTGTGGCTCAATGTGGTGACCTTTTTGTGGACTGCAGCTTTATGATGCATGTAAAAAACTGAGAGAAGGAGTGGTCCTGATCCAAGATGAGCTGAAAGGGCTCAGCAACTGGCCCAGTCTGAGATTTCACACACCTGCCAGGCTCCGTCTCTGACAACTTAGTTAGGAAAGGCATTTTAAGCTCATTTAAACCCACTGGTTTTAAAGAGCTGCTCTTTGTTATTGACAATCTATTAAGTGCTGTAGTTATCCATAGAGTACTGGTTTTTAAGGAGATGTTTCTTTTTTTTTCTTCCTTTTTTTAAATCAAGGCATGCACAGCACTCGGTCTCCTCACATTAGAGAAGGTCATATCTAATAATAAAGAAATATATTTTTATTGTTGAGCCTGAATTGACTGATAAGTCAAGCTGTTGTCAGTGTGGACCAGCTGTAAATGGCTACTTGTCACCATCTTAGGGGAGGGTTGTATAAAAGTCCCTTGGGTTTGCCAGCACTTTGATGTATAACTCAACCACAAGTGCAGTGAGTTTAAAAGTGCAAGTCTTGGCTCGTGAGTCAGCACTCCCTCCCAGATGGTATAAGAAGTGTTTGCTTGGAGAACAGCGATGAGACAAAGCCTGCACAGCTCTGGGAGTGTTGGTAGCTGTCACTAAAAGGAAAGGCTGCAACGAGGCTGGGGCAACACTCTGGGAATGGTCTGATGTCTGATGTTGAAGTTTAAGAAGCCTCGGCTGCTCCAGGTTAGATTTAAACTGCTTCTAGAATATATTATTTTATAATTTTTTGGACTTTGGAGTGTGTTTTTGGAAGCTATATGTCCATTTTTTAAAATTGGACATATTGGTGAATAAGTGTTGCTTATGTTTAGGGTTTAAATTGTGAGATTTTGTTTCACTTTACTGATAAAATTCAATTCCTGAAGCTTTGTTGTATTGCAGCCAGTCATTCCAGTGGTTGTTTTAAGGGAAATTCACATTTTAATTATTTCTTCTCATTACATTTTATGCTGCTGACAAGGTCAGACACTTCAAGAAACAATACAAGAACATTTCCATATGAATGTGTTTCTTTACTGTTCGAGCGTTTTTCACACTTCATTGTCATTGGTTTTGTTTTATACTGCTTTTTGCATAAAATTCTGTAAATACTTTGGACTCTATCAAAACTTTGGTCTGCATATTTTTTTCTCTATCTTGTGCATCATATCACTCTCAGTTGCCTTTGTGAACTTGGAAATGGCATTATTATGAACAATTTTTTTCAGTCAAGAAAAAAAAAAGTCATAATTGTGCACAAAAATAAGTTTGACTTATAATCAACGAGAGCAGATTACATGTCATCATGAGCACATTTTTAAAATTTTTGTCATATCAAAAGACAGAAGTCCATCCATCCATCCATCCATTTTCTGAACACCCTTGTCCCTCAGTGGGGTCGGGAGGGGTGCTGGTTCCTATCTCCAGCTAACGAAAGACAGAAGTCATTTCTTTTATATAGTTACAATGAAGAATGTCCATCTGTTATTAGTTGCTTTTTTTCTTGGGATCAGAAGGTTAGAATCATTGCCAACTGAACTGTGAAACATTTGGTGACCCTTAATTTAAGCTCGCTTGTAGTTGTACCTCAGCCTTTCATGTAGAGGAGTGCTGCAAAATGAATGATTTAGCACTCAAGGGAAAACAGAATGCTTAGAAGGCTGCACTTGTTTCATGCTTTTAACTTATCTTATTTATTACAGTTTTAATTTAGAGACCTAATGAGATGGACAGGGTTTGTACGTTTTCTGTTTATTCTAAGAAAGTTTGCAGCCTTTTCACTGAAAGATTATACTTGTGTGTACAAAAAATGTATAATCATTTTGCACTTTACTTAGGCTTGTTTTTCTTCTTCTTTCTTCAATCTAGGACACATTGGAAGACATCCTTTTGAACCAGAAAACTTCCCGACCGAGGACCTAAATCAGCCATGGTTCCTGCATAACTGGTTATGAAAATCTGCACTCCAAGTCTGAAACGGTTTGTATTTACACTTTGCTCATTTTTTTTTTTTTTTTTTTTTTTTTTTTATATAAAGGATCCTCTGATCATGTAGTGACATTGTGTTTGTCTCTCTTCAGGCAGGGCATAAGATGTTTGTGGAGTCAGCTGTCCGATGGTGGGTGTGGAGCATCCTGCTTCAGTTTGGTCTGGGTGTATCTGCAGGAGGCTGCCCTTCACGATGTACGTGCAGACCTGAGGCAAGAGAAGCTGTCTGCTCTGGGAAATATTTGACTTCTGTGCCAGAGGGTGTTTCCAACGACGCCAGACGTTTGGATTTATCCCGCAATAGGATTAAAACTGTGGGACGTCGTCAGTTCTCTGGCCTCCTGCAACTTCAGGAGTTGGACCTCAGTGATAATGTAATCTCCATGATTGAAGTAGAGGCTTTTTTGGGCCTCAGGAATCTTAGGACACTTCGAATTAAAAACAACCGTCTCAAGATCCTCCCAGTGGGAGTGTTTTCTGGCTTGTCGAGTCTGCGCTATGTGGACTTGAGTCAGAATGAGATTCTTGTTTTTCTGGACTATACATTCAAAGAAATGGTCAACCTGCAATGGCTGGAAACTGGGGAGAATGACCTTGTCTTCATCTCACAAAGAGCTTTCTTTGGTCTGCAGAATCTGCAAGAGCTCAACTTAGACCGGAGCAACCTGACCTCCATTCCCACCGAAGCCTTGTCCCAACTCCAGAGCCTGGTCCAACTTCGCATGATACGCCTAACTATTTCTGCACTACCCAACAATGCTTTTCGACGACTCCACCGTTTGCGAAGTCTCGTGATCTCGAACTGGCCAACATTAGACTCAATTGCCACCAACAGTCTAATTGGTCTTAATTTGACCTCACTTGTCATCAGTAGCTGCAACCTAAGCTCAATTCCTTATGCAGCCCTTCGTCATCTAGTGTACCTACGCTTTCTAGACTTGTCCTACAACCCTATCACTGTCATTCAAGGTAACCTGCTGGGGGATCTACTGAGACTCCAGGAGTTGCATCTTGCCGGGTCAAGTCTGCTACAAATAGAGCCAGGAGCCTTCAGGGGTCTGTCCTTCTTTCGCATGCTTAATGTGACATCAAATCAGCTCACTACTTTGGAGGAGAGTGCTTTCCATTCAGTGGGGAACCTTCAGGTGTTGCGGTTGGACGGGAATCCCCTTGCATGCGATTGTCGGCTTCTGTGGGTGGTCCGTCGCAGGCTGCGCTTGAACTTTGATGGACATCAGCCCACTTGCTCTTCTCCTGATACGGTGAAACATCGAGAATTCAGAGAGTTCTCAGAAAAAGAACTCCCAAAGCTGTTCACCTGTCGCCCTGCTCGTGTCTTGGACCGCAGGCCGCAGGAGGCAAGAGTGGAAGAGGGTACCACCGTTCTGTTTTCCTGCAAGGTCGATGGGGACCCATTACCAGTTATCACCTGGATTTCCTCCCAGAAGACTGTGATCTCTACTTCGGGAAGAATCAGAGT
This sequence comes from Poecilia latipinna, assembly GCF_001443285.1. Classification (NCBI taxonomy): domain Eukaryota; kingdom Metazoa; phylum Chordata; class Actinopteri; order Cyprinodontiformes; family Poeciliidae; genus Poecilia; species Poecilia latipinna. The sequence goes on along the minus strand of NW_015116865.1, from coordinate 23,824 downwards.
TTTACAGAATGGTACTCTGGAGGTGAGATTTGCTCAGGTTCAGGACAGTGGTGCATACCAGTGCCTGGCAGGCAATGCAGCGGGCAATGACAGCCTGACTGTGGGTCTATATGTGAAGGGGCTTCCACGTAACAGATCCATCCCTTTGTTCACAGAAGAAGGTTGGGTTGAGCCTTCAACTGCCCAAGCTGCCAACTCCTCAGCTCAAATGGCCAAGCCATATCCCTTTGACGCAAAGACCCTGATAATTGCCACTACCATGGGATTTCTGTCATTCCTCAGTTCTGTGGCCATCTGTTTTGTCTTCATGTTTTTCTGGAGTCAGAGCAAAGGTCAGATCAAGCACACAGCAACTATTGACTTTGTTCCTCGTTCTTCTGTTGGTGGAGGAGGAGGGGATGGAGGTGATGGGGGCAGGTTTACTATGAAACTTATTTAAAGAGATATAAGGTGATGAGACTAGTCTCTGAATGAAGTACTTCCACTATATGGCTCAAAGACAGCAACCAGAGTTGAAATGGCCCTTAAGAAAGCAGTTAGGGTATATTTTCGATCATGCTAGTCCCTCTGTGAGTTTTAGAGCTGAAAATTATATCAGTGGCTTCTTTTCTGTGTCATTTGAGGAAATAAAATTCATTTGCTCTGCATTTCTTTTAACACATCATACTTTTAATCAGCATGTGCTTACTACAGCTTTTTTTTATTATAAAAAACAACATTTAACCATTATCATAGGTTTAACTCCTCTTTTCTTCAGCTGTGATAAATTTGAAACATCTACTGCTTTAAAAATATAAACCAGACCTGATACTGTTTAATTATACTTATCTTCACATGCCAGAACTTACTTATCAATTATACACTGGCTTTTATTCTAAAAAAAAAAAAATAATAATAATAGTATATATATATATATATATATATATATATATATATATATATATATATATATATATATATATATATATATAAAGCTTTTATATCCAACTATGGTGTATAGATCAACAAAAGAATTTCTTCTTTTAAACCAAACTTTTTTGTGATTTTAGGGATTTGTTTTACTTATAAGGTTGCAGAAAAAAAAATATCCAGCTATATATTTTTTTCTTTATAGCACTTATATTAAATCATGATGAAGGAGTGTCAAACCACTGATAGCAAGCCATAATGTACATAGGGAATGTATCCTTCCTGTTTCAGATTTTAGACTCTTTTTTTTTTAAATCTGCCTTTCCTTTTGTTGCATAAATTCACCTTATTACAATATTAGGGGACTGTTTATTCTATCACAGCATGCTAACATTTCTCTTTTTTATATTTATGGAATTTTTTTAAATAATGTAACTACACAAAACAGAGAAATATGTGCCTCAGCAACATTCTCACCATCGACAGAGAGAATGCTCACCTGAACAATATTGTCTTGTTGTTATTTAGGTCAGGGCAACGTGTGTCCTCTGCTTATTGCATCATTTTATCTAGTTTTGGGGATTAGTGTTGTTCAAGTATGCTACTATTGGTGCATGTGTGCTTAATTTAGTTGATGCACAATGTTATATACAAAAACAGTGCTTAACCACACCGGGAAAAAAGATTTTAATCTAACACACATGCACTAAAAAATGTTTAGTTACTGTAAATTACCTTTTTTTTCAGCCTGTTATTAAATGCTGATTTCAATCTTCAATGTCTGTGTCAAATGCTTTTAATTTTTATAAAGAAATTTTCCAGATGGTTTTGAAACTAAAAGAAGTTTAATCAGAGTTGGAATTGTTGAGAATTAGCCAAAATGGCACATTTTCTTGCATAACGGAGAAGCGTTATCCTCTCCATATGATTCCACTCTGACAAATATGTTTAAGTTTGATAAAGCAAAATGTTTATGTTGTCCTTTTGCAACATTAAACCACAAAACCACCCTACAAGAATGTGACTTCTTTCTTTTTTTTCCAAAAAGATGAAGGATTATGTGTACACAGTAATACTGTATTTGCTGCTCGTTCTCTCCTGGCACCACGTGTGTTCCAACTGAAATACCATTAATCTCTTTGGACATTTACCGACATTTTCTGCCTCTTTTGCTCCAAGTGCTTAAATGCTGACTCTGAAATAAAAACACAATATGGGAAAAAGTAGTGGAAAATAATCACTAAGGTAGGAGCCACCCATGTTTGCAGGGTTAAGAGACTTTCCGTGCAGCAAATAATTTTGTTCGTCTCATGCAGTCGCCCAGAATAACCCAGAAAAAGGGAGGAAAAAAAAAAAGATAATCACGTGTATGAGCGGAGATTTAAACCCTTTAGGATTACCTCTCCCTGTCTCAATCTGTTATATAGGTCTGTCTGGCGGGTGCTATCCTTCGGCCTAGCTTGGCCTGTAATATTATCTATTTTATTTGCTCCCATTGGACAGAAAGCCAAAGAAGTAGATTAAAGAGGTGTTCATAAACCACATCCCAACACTTAAACAGACATGAACACCCCCCAGGAATATTATGGTCTCTATGCATCTGCTGTAGGATGAATATTCTTTTAGAAATAAAATGTATTTATGATATTTATACTCAAAACCTTTAGCTGGAACATTAGTAATCAGTTGAAGCAAATTAAAATATATATATTTGTGATATAAAGTCATAGATGAGCCAAATATTCACAAACACAGCAAACCAGGGCTGATGTTAAATCAGTCCAATATTTTTCCTGTTTCAGGACAGTAAAAATGTTCTGAATTATTATTTTTTTGCTAAACATCAGAAGTACAAGTGATAATTGTTTTCTTTCTTCAAATTCAAAATACATGAATACATGAGAGAAGCTCAAAAAGGTGACAGTTTAGAAGTGCAGTAAACTTTGGCTGTTTGAGAATTCAGAAACAAATAGTCTGCTACGTAAATAGCCTTGTACTTCTATTCAAATTCATTATTCAAACTATAAAATGTGATATTTTGTTATATAACTTCACATTGTCTTCATCAGGCTTGACAGCTCTGGAGTCCGTTGAATGTTCAGCCTTGAGTTTAGTTATTTTTAGATTTTCCTCCAAGTCTGATGCAACCTAGCTGTAAAACTGTGAGAGAAATATATATTTTAAACAGGCCATGTAAAGAAATCACCAGAGATTTGGCTTTAATCATACTGAGTGCTTTCAACGTTATTCAATTTTCATAGACAGTTTTGGCTTAAAATGCGAGATGTAAGACAGCAACAGTCTTATTCTGTTGCTTACTTTGCATGATGTGCTGAGAGCTTAATGAGATGATCACAATTATGCAGACTACTTTGAGTACATTTTGGTTGTCTTTCTTCATCTGCCATGTTTATGTAATAAGACTAATAAATACTGTAAGTATTGCAATTATTATCTTCTCTTTTTGCCTATACCAGTCTGATCCTGCAGTGTGTGATGTATATTGACTTAATACGGCAGTCTGTGCTGAAAGCACAATTAGGTAGCCTCATTAGAATTAACAAGAAGAAATAAATCACCTCAATTTGCTTCATGGTTTAAGTAAAACACGGCAAACCCCTAAGCCTGAATCACTTTAGGTTAAAGAGGATCTATTGAAGTTAATTAAAATGAACATAAGACCTTCCACAATTTAATTTAGTTTTACCCAAGACAAACTGATGTATGATTTTAATCATTTTCTTTCACTGAACTGCACATTTTTCCATTGCAATTTTGTATTGTCTAAACATAAAGATATCACCAGATGTTTTTCTATTTTTGTTAGAAACGTTGTCTATGTGATTTTTCAAAAAATAATAATTATTTGAAATTTAACTCCTAACAAATCAACTTTAGCAAAGTGACTGATGAGTAAAATACCAGTTCACTGCAATAAACAATTATTCAGTCAATTTCATATTGAAAAACCCTATTTACAATTATCTCACTATAACAGATCACTGCATTAGCCTGTTTTTAACTCAGGTGCTGCATTGTGAGTTTGAGAAATAAAATATGCAAAACTTTTTTTTTTTTTTTTCAATTGGAATATTTAAGTGACCTCCATGCAGTCAGCTCTCATTAAACGAAAAACAAATTCATATTTTAGTAGTGGATAATGTCTAAAGCCAATGATTGCCTTGTTCTAAATGTGACTTCCGACCAAAAAAAGTAAAATATTAGAAATACAAATCAGTGGACTAAGCTCCAAAATGTAACAGAACATTTCCATCAATTTTTCATCAAGCAACATCAGAAGATTAAGTTTTCCATTCGCTTCCTGTTGAAATGAAATACTTTTTTAAAACTCTGCTTCTGCTGCCACCTAGTGGTCAGAAACTAGATTTAATCATGGCCTTGAAGAGCAGGGAAATAATTATCTAATTTAAGCAAAGATGGATGGATGAGCAGATGAATAAACAGGTTGACTAGATTTTTGGGTAGACTTTGCAGGGAGTGAAAAAAATGTCTCAGGACAAAAATTAATCATCACTCTGAACATGGAGGGTTCTTCTAGCACACCTGCCTCACACACAAGCTCAGTACTCACACATATCTCTCAGAACCCCAGATTTAATGCTGAGCTAGGTGTGTTTATACTGAAGCCAGTCTGCTTTATGTGAGAGTAGAGTTTTTTTTTGTTTTTTTTGTTTTTTTGTTTTTTTTTTTTTACCAGTCCGTTCTTAGGCTGGAGAAGATCTTGGCTTGCTTTATGTTGGTTGGACTGTTATGGGGAGTTTCTTGGAATCCTTAGGGTATGTTGTCTATCAATTAAAACACAACAACTCAACTTGTATTTTTCTACAGCTTGCAAAGTCATAAAATCCTTCCTAACTTTTAAGGTTAGGATGACGCAGTACCTTGCACACTCACACACACATACCTACACACACACGCACACACACACACGCACGCACGCACGCACGCACGCACGCACGCACACACACACACACACACACCCCCCCCACACACACACACACACACACACACACACAAACATTTCCTTTTGATACAAAACATCCCTTAACCCAAAATAGTCAAATAACATGATTATTAATAAATAACTTCATTTCACCACAATAGATGGAGCAACAGACAAGAATAAGAAATAAAGATATGGGAGAGATTTAGCAAAAATTATATATGTGAAAGAGTTTAAGAGGGAGCTTTCTATTGACCAAAATAACAACAGTCTCAATTCAAGTTAGCCAAATGTTGTTGATTCCCAAGACTTTTGAGAAAATATCCATTACTTTTTGGTATGAAACAACACAGTATTTCAGAAAATGAACATCATAGAAATTGTCAAACATGAGTGGGGGAAGACTAATGGTCTGGGAATTCTTTGTTTCTTTATGATCCGAACAATTTGTCTTGACATATGGAACCACAAATTCTGTTCCTTACCTGCTATCAACCTTTGACCTCAAGATTGGGTTATGCAGCAGGGCAATGATCCAAACAATTACACCATGGAGGGATCACTTTGTATAGCTTAAAAAAAAAACAAAAAACAAAAGGAAGATTGTGCAGATTTTGAACTCAAAGTTCAGATTTAAATCAATTTGAAAGTAAAGAGGCTATTCATACTCAATAAACCTTCAATGTGGCTGTATTAAAATGATTCGGGGAAAAAAAAAGAAGTAAAACAAAATTTCTATGCATAAATGCAACAGAATTTTTGTAAATGATTGAAGGTCAAATATGTCACAACCAGGAAGCTGCATAAAGCCAGGCAGGTTTTAAGATTATGTCCCTTCACCAGGTTATTTGATATCAGGTTATTTTTGATATTAAACATCTTGATGATAAACATCCACTCTGTAGAGTTTGATCTTCCATCTGCCCGTCGCTTTAGGACGCCTAAGATCGATCGAGTTTCTTTCATTCCTGCAGTTATTGTGGAGCTTAATCTCCCTAGCTTAAACTGTAATACCCAAACCATTTTCTCTGTTTTTTTTTAAATCCATATTTTATATTCTATTCTTATTATCTTGAGTGTCATGCATCTAATGCACTAGGGCATGAGTTATTTTTTCTAATAAGTGTGCTAACAGAATGAATGTGATGTCTTTTGTGGATTTTTTTTTTCTGATGCCTGCTGAAAACTAATTTTCATCTGGGATAAGAATAAAATTGAAGCTGATCTGAAACATTTGAGAGCGACAAAAAGCAAAACATAAAAGTGTTAAGGGGAGATACTTTTTCTCAGTCTTATAGTTCAGTAAGATAACTGAATGTGTGTGAAATTTTCTCTTGATTAAAAGCCAAAGAGTTGCTTCTTTAGAGTGTGCTCAAACGTCTTAATTTCAGTGGCAACATGTAGAGACAATTAAAGCCTTTGAATGAGATATATAATGACCGATTCAGGCTGGAGTAGATGGGAAATTTCAACCTTTGTAAGACATGTAGTGCTCTCTGATTGGAAGGGAAAATGAAAATCCCTCTGCCCTGTTTCCAGGGCAGAGGGATTGTCCCTCTGCCCGGGCACTCCAGCGGGCAGAGTGCATGTGCTCTCTCAAAGCTCTCATAACAGTCATATTATTCTCTGAATGGCACTTAGGAGATCAGTTTCACTAAATTGAAGGAATCCATTTTATTAGTACCATCAGCAGAGATTCATTGTTTATAGTTGTTTAGTTTCATACGTTACATTCAGCTTTGCTCACAAATGCAAGCACAGCAGAGTGAAACTGCTGATCCACTTCAAATCAGGCACTTGGGCACTATTGGCACATATTGATTGGACATTACAGTGGAGGTTGTTGATGAGGCAAAAATCAAACTTAGCCATAGGTGTGGGGGTCTTAGTATCTATAAAAGATCACTAAAGACATCACATGAATTTTGAAGTTTTATATTTCAATATTTCAGAAACTGTTGATCTGCCGAGATTTTTCTGCACAATCAGGTTTGCATGAAATCATCAGAAAAAGAGGAAAGTGTCCAGTGGGCAATTGAGAGAGCAAAAAACACCTTGTTGATGTCAAAGGAAAATGAGTAGAATGGTTTGAAATGACAGACAACAGGAGCTCAAACAACCTCTTGTTATAACACATTGAACCTTGAAACACATGGACTCCAGCAGAAAAAGAACACATCGAATGCCTCTCCTGTTATCCAAGAACAGAAAACTGAGGCAACAATTTGCACAGCTCACCAAAATTAGACACCAAAAGAAAAACGTTACCTGTTCTAGTGAGTTTTTATTTTACCTTCAAAGCAAACTTGGTTGTGTCAGAATATGCTCAACATTAAAGCATGGGTCTATCCGGCCTTGTAGCAAAGGTTCAGACTGTTGGTCGTTGCATAATGGTGTGGGGAATCATTTCTACGCACTTTCCAGTACCCATTAGAACCAACAGAGGATCATTTCCTACCTGAGGTGACAGGTGGGTGGAATCTCCAAAACTTATACTCAAGTAAGACTGGCACTACTTAAATGTATATTGACTGAAATAAAAATAAAAAGTAGCCATCCAAGCAATTACTCAATAATAAAAAAAATATTCTGTAAATTGAAGTACATTGACAACACATGGAAAGCAAATGAAATGCATGTGCAATACAGACAAATATGCAAAAATGTGTGATACTATCAATGATTCCTAATACTCCAAATTTCCCAAGGGATCTGAGAACAATGGTTAGTTTCTCTTTGTCACTCCTCAAACTGGTGAAGACAAGACAACATGTCAATCAATTAAGTATCCTTGGAGTAAGAAAAAAGCCTTTAAGGGTTTATATCTTGCTCTTGATCAAGGTTTTCATGGCTTTAGGAAGAGAGACAGTCTCACTTATACTTCATTCTATTTAACAGTGGGCATGAGGTTCTATCCCACATGATCATACTTTGCTTGACATGAGGTCAGCCTGGCTCTACCTGGTATGCTTATTTCTGAAAAGCTCAGTGTCATCTAGTGGACATTGGTGGACAAGGTGTGTTTTAGTGACCACAGAACACACTGCAGTAATTTGCTACTTTACAAACAGTGATTTTTTATTTTATTTTTATTTATCTCTCTTACCATCTTCCTTGATATGCATGGCAGTGAGAAAAATGTCTCTTGGTTATCATCCAACCTAAAGTTGTCACAGTTCCAGCTGTATAAAATTGTGCAACTATTACTCTATGTCGATATTGGCAATTCCATTTACTTCCCTAAGAGAGCAGGACATTTCAGATACAAATCTGGTGGAGTCCATCAGAAAATTGCATTATCACAGGGTATTTGAACAAGGTAATAATTCAAAATATAATATGGATATGGTTCGAGACAAAATCAGCTTTTTTTCAATTGAAATCCATCCATCCATCCATCCATCCATCCATCCATCCATCCATCCATCCATCCATCCATCCATCCATCCATCCATCCATCCATCCATCCAATCATCCAATCATCCAATCATCCATCCATCCATCACAAACACAGTCAACCACACACAGATTCTCTGGTCAGGGGAATTTAGAGAGACTACTTTACCTAACATGCACGTTTTTGGGCTGTGGGAGGAAGTCAGAGTACCTGGAGAGAAGCCACAGATGCACAGGGAACACGCAGGACCTTCTTGTACCCCCCCATGCCTTCTGCTTCTCCATCCTCTGACCATAATTCTTTAAAAGCATTTTAGAACATAGTGCAATGACTCTCTGTGTCATTGCACTCTGACACAGAGTGCAATGACTCTCTGTGTCATTGCACTCTGACACAGAGTGCAATGACTCTCTGTGTCATTGCACTCTGACACAGAGTGCAATGACACTCTGTGCAAATGTATGACATTTCTTTTGCCAGAAATGTCATACTGGCAAAAGGGGGTAATTTTAACTATGGAAAAGATTGGTAATAATATGTTTATATGATTTTGGAGAAAGGAAATAAATATTTTATTTTGGGATTTTCTTTCTTCCAAATAAATATGCTCAAATCAAAGATGTGAGATCAAACGCGAGAAGATAACATTAGAAAATGAGATCACTGTCAAAAACAAACTTATCAGAGAAAATCATCTTTATAAGCAACAGGTATGACGTTGCGCCACACATCAGTGACCAAATCAAAAGATTTACAGTGACTTCCAATCCCACCAGCTGTGATTTCCTCTCCTAAGCTGACAAGCGACACTCCCCCCTGTTTTTCGCCTTTTGTTCCGAGGTGGAGCCTGACACCCCGACTTTACCGAACCTGACTGCTGGCGAAGGAGACGGAGGAGAGAGAACCGGGACCAGCGAACATTGGCGCGTCTCTGGAACGCAGATCGGGGAGGGAACCTCAATAGACGGCTTCAGGGAAGGAACCAGCTTACAAATCGTACAAACCGACAGTGATCGACAGATCCGCACGAAAAGATGAATTATTTTATACTCCTGTCGGTTCTGGCCACGGTGGTTACCGGAAAGTCACCTCGCCTGAAATTTATTGTGCACGGTAAGACATTTATTTTGGACCGTTTCGGAGATTCAGAGAATTCCCGAAACGTTAATATCTTCAAGCTTATTCTTTCACGTCATGTTCATTAGGAGTTGAATATGTCATGGATGCATGAATGGCTGAATGGTTGGATGGAGAGATGAGTGAATGAATCGACGGAGCATAGATTATTAGCTGATGCTCTCAAATGTTTTTTTTCCGCCTCAAATCGACACCGTTTCCTTTTCAAGAGAAAAGTACAAACAGGAAATGAATAATCGGAGCACTTCATCAATTTTCTTCATCAGCCAAACGGGGTGTAAATTGCGCGTTCCAGCATTCAGGCCCCGCACTAATCATCAAAGCATCTAATTGCATTTACACCTTAAGAAAAACTATTTTACAAAATCGAATTCACATATTAACCTTGTGTTAGAAAATACTTATAATGAGATTAGTGTTTTTTTTATTTCAATTTGTTTGCATTTGTAGTTGTGGAGTGCCATAAAATTGCAGGGTATTCATGCAACTTGCGGATTTTCTGTCGTTCCTTTTGCCAAACTCTGAGTTCCATTTCTTAAAATCCACATCTTTTTACAAAGCCCAGAACAACAATGCTTTAATTTGTCCTCCCACACTGTCACATCCTGCAGACGCACAGTGAGAGATTAGGACCAGAGGCACTAATAAAGCAGCTCTTATATGCCAAAGGGGGCTTCATGGCGCCTCTTTGCTCCAGAAAGGCTGTGTCTTTTTAAGAGCGGCAGGACATCGCTGGAAAGCGTCATTATTATGATATACGAGTCTGTGGAGGTTGACACGTTCATTGTAGCTGCCGTGTCCTTGCGGAGCTGCAATGCGGGACGCGGCAGCTGCTTCACACTGCAGCAGATGAATCAGGCTCGTATAAGAAAAGGCTGCTGTACAGTAAAAACAGGGGGGAAGGGGGTACCTGCACAGCTGCATATATACTGGCTCAGAAAGGGAACTTGAACGGACAAGAGAGCAATGAGTGGAAAATTTCGAGCCCAGTCCCCGTTATTCATTCCACTCACGCACTTTTACGCCGCACACAGACCTCTAATATATTCAGCAATCAATAGCGATGTGGCTGTGTGTCAAGTTATCTGGATCTGGATCGCTCTCCTCCCTCTGGATGGGGCAGGACACAAAAAAAACGCATCACCAGATGACGTCTCTGAACGTGCGTGTCATATCAATCAAACTCGTAATGCATTTGCAGGCGCAGGGACACACTGTGAAGTCCAGGTAGAGAATGTCAGGGTAAATCCACGAAAGCCTCAGCCTGCCCCTAGGAACTCTCTGATGTTCTCATTTGGCACCCTTGAGCCAAATGAGGACGTTAAGGAGGTTCTCATATCTCTCAGACACGGTGTTAAGGCTGGTTTGGGATCTTGAGAGCTAGAAGACGCACTGCACTGCATTCACTCAGGTCTATTACTGTAAGTGCATTAAACCTCAGGAGAAGCAAGATATCTCAGACAGCTCTAAGTACAACAAACAATTATGAAAGTGCAGGAGCAATAAATTCAACTCTAATGACAGGTGTGCTTTACAATAGGGTAACTTTGTTAATAGATACAAATGAACTTGTCTGCATGTGATGCAAAAAGGGCACCATGAACAAAAAAACATCATAAACAAAAGTTATACTTATAGCAACATAAATGCTAGATTTATGGATTGCATAAAGTGTCTATTAATCAGGATTGATAATTGGTTATCCTAATCATAAAGTGTGAAGATGACTAGTCTCATAAAAAAAAAATAGAAGCATTTGAGATGTCTAAACAGTTGAAACATCAATATATCATATAATAAGAAAAATGAGATACTTTTTGGCAGCCAAATCATTGGAAATGGAACCATTTTCTTCCCTTCAACTCACTATGTCATCAGCATACACCTCTGACAATCAGCAAAAGGGCAGAGAGCCCAGAATTCACCCTCCAGGGATTTCTGTCTTGCTTGTTTATCATTGGTCTCAGTTTGTTCTCCACATTACTGTTTTCTTTATGTAGCCAGGTTGGGATCATTACTTTTGCTCTTTCAGTTTATGCTATAGAGGAGCATTAACTGTTGTCACTATATTTGACTGAGCAAAGTTGTTGTATGCCATTTAGATTTTTTTTTCTTTGCTCTACTGAAATTTTAATTGGTGTAAAGGTGAAACATTGGCAGACACATTGCTGATAAAACTGTGATGGATTGAAAGTACTATTATTACTGTCATTGCAATAAAACAACAGAATGTTATCAGAATATTTAAGGTCCATATAACTCACCCCTAGGCTGCCTCAGTACTTATTATTCTAAGTGGTAATTAGAAACAGATTGCAACAAAGTAACTTAATTGAAGCAGCTGAGCATCCTTAAATAACTTACTTATTCTAATTGGCAATAACTAAATTTGACTGGATTATACCAAAACTCAGTTTTAATTATAAAATGTTTTTCTGGTAATGAATGTTTCTACATGGTTGCTACATATTGCATTGTTTGCTTTGTTGGAAACTAAACAAATAGCACTCATCACTCAGTTAACTAAAGTAGCTGAAGAGATAACTCAACTAATAGATCAGCTAGCAGCTTGTCAAACTCCCAGTGTTACGGTACAAAAAGAAGAACAGCAAAACATTCTGTGTAAACACATTT